>NW_022436950.1:35303796-35522580 GCF_009761245.1 Sapajus apella
ACACACACACACCACTCTTACACATACTCTGCAAATCCTGCCATCTACTTTTCTCCTCTTTCTTAGTAAAGAGAAGTCTATACTTCATCTCTACTCTATTCTTCCTAGTTTTTCCTCAATTCACTGTAGATTGGTTTCGTCTCTAACATTCCACTGAAGCTGTTTTTCCTAAGCTTACCATCAGCTCTACACTGCAAAACTCCAATGAACACTCTCTATTCTTACTATCCTTGAACTCTCTGAATTGTGTGATGCTATACTTCAGGTTTGATGTTACACTTACTTCATCTTGAAATGGTACCACCCATTCCTGATTGAGGTATCAGAACTAAGAACTGTTCATTGTAGGTTAATTTGCATGCTTCTGCTCTAATTTATTCCGTATTAAATTTAAAGTCTAACCCTGAAGGAAACCTTATCCTCCTAATTTCAAACAACACCTCATTGAAGCCTCTGTATGATCCCCGGAAAAGGTCAGAATCATTACTCTCCTTTTCTTGTATTCCATCTCTCAGACCCCTCTCTCCTCTTGGACTCCTTTGCCGGTCCTCTCATCCCTCTCTCCTCTGACATGTTGATGTTCCCCAGATCTCGAGCTTTGGTTCTCTGATTTGCTCATTCTGTGTACTCCTCCTGAGGGCTCAAGCAGATGATGCCATTTGTGAATTTAAAAATTTAATAGGCTAAAACATTGACACCACTTTTCTGGTGTGGCTGTTAATGCTATTCAAGCATTTTGAGCCATAATAGCATAATTGAAAGAGGTATATAATCATTCCCCCAAAATCTACAACTCCAAAGATTCACAAACTTATATGCACACAGGGCTAGGTAGATAGAACAAATGAATGACATGGACCAAGCATATGGTAGTAAGGAGCAGTGGACAGTGAGGCCTCAAGGACAGCATACAGGAGGTGCCACCAAGCAGTTCCAGCTAAGGAATATGAATCCAGTGTAACCATCTCTTCTTTTCCAAAGACACATGGAATTCTAGTCCTTGTGGGAAATATCCCCATTTTTAAATTTTGGAGCTTATTCAAAAGATTTAAAATACACTGTGAGCCAACATCATGGGAAGCAAACAAAACACATCTAAAGATCCAGTTTGGCCCCTGGGCTATTGATTTTTAACCTCTGCTTTAAAGGGTGACACTCAATTGGCAGAACATACATATATATATATGCACATAAAATTCAAAGGCCTTTGTTTTAGACCTGACTCTGTCTTTTACCAACTGTGTAGCCTGGAGAAAGATGCCTGACCTCTCTGAGCGAAAGTTCACTCATTTGTAATCACAGAAATTCCTTGTGAGGACCAAAAGGTAGTGTATATGAAAGCTCCTAAAAACTATTACAAGATACCAAAAGTATAGTTATTATGACTTTACATATTCATTACTTTTTCATCATTATTTGATATTTTTGAAATACCTTATTATGTTTGAACTCATCCCAAATTTTTATACACAGGATTAAGGCTGGTGACCCTCTTTCAGAAAATCAGGAAAATAGTAACATTGGCCTTCTTTGAGTGGCTATTCAGAGTAAGATTTTAAGATTTTAATAACATCTCCCGGTAATGGATGTATTTTTAGGATATAAAATGATAACTTCAACTATGAAATTTATTCCATTTCAAAACTGCTCTTTTTCTTTCTTTGCAAGCACCTTAAATAGCAAAAATAACCTCTTCTTCAAATTCAACTGAAAGCCTAAATGTCCTTCACCCAAGGAGCTTAGATACGCTGGAACACTATACTGGAATTTGGTAGAAATTACAGAGATTAAGTCAAATTATATTAGGTTTCTTGGGTTGTGCTTTGTGTGAATGGATGACACCTACTGGTATGAACTGAAAATCGGCTTTCTCTTTTCAAAAAGAAAATAACTGCTTATCTCTCAGATCAAGAAGGGAAAAAAATCATCTCCAGCAGAGTCTAACACTGTCAAAAGTGTAATCACCAGATGTACAAGCCAAAGATTTTGTGAAATCATAAGAAAATGTTCGTGAGACGGTAAGTGAAAAAGCAAGCTGCACGTATGACGTATATATAAGCTTACTGTTTAAAATTTTGTAAAAAAATTTATAAAATATATAGAAACAAGGTATAGAAAAAGGAAAAGGATAGGCAACAGAATGTTAATTTGCTAATATGCTAAGTATAACAAATGATTACTTTTCCTTTATGTTTTCTGCACTTTCAAAACCTTCTCCTATGTTCATGTAGCATTTATAACAGCAATAAACAAATACCTAATGTGTGTGTGATTGTTTTTCTCTTCCATTAAATTTTACAAAATTACCTTATGTATGAGGAAGCAGAATACCTAAAGTGCAAAGAATGAAAATGACAAGATAACACAATAAATTATGGCCAGGCAATGCCATTAATGGTGGCGTTTTTTAAAAAACATCCATTGTCACCTAATTTTTTTCCAAATGAACCTGAAGATCATGTTTAAATTTTCACAAGTTCTCCCTGTCCAATCTTTCTGCCTCCATATTCTACTGGGATTTTGACTCCATGCAGTGCTGAGTGCCTAGACCTCTGTGTTACTCCTTTGAGATCCCAAGAGCATACCACAGCCTAGTAATTCAAAGCTTTTACAAGCCATTTTATTTTAAAAGTCAGATGAAGGTTTAACAGATGCCATTATGAGCGCTATAAGAATGTACATATGTAAAACTAATCTCATACTTTTTATCAATGTCCATCTTTATTTCTTAATCACTATATCAGATCTTGAATAGACTTTGGTGGCTTTAAGAAATTAACATGTAACAAGAATTGTCCTAGCTGGGCACAGTGGCTCCTGCCTGTAATCCCAGCACTTTGGAAGGCCGAGGCAGGTCAATCACTTGAGGTCAGGAGTTTGAGACCAGCCTGGACAACATGGTGAAACCCTGTCTCTACTAAAAATACAGAAATTAGCTGGGCGTGGTGGCAAGTACCTCTAATCCCAGTCACTCGGGAGGCTGAGGCAAGAGAATCACTTGAATCTGGGAGGCAGAGGTTGCAGTGAACCAAGATTGCATCACTGCACTCTAGCCTGAGAGAGCGAGACAGTGAGACTCCATCTCAAGGAAGAAAGGAAGGAAGGAAGGGAGGGAGGGAAGAAGGGAGGGAGGGAAGGACGGAGGGAGGGAGGAAGGGATTGTCCCCAGTCTTAAGTGCTGAACCACTTGAGAAGAGGGACAGGATCTCACAGATACTAGCAGGGTTTGATAGGGAATTATAGAAATGATGACTGAGATAAGTAACTGTCAAAAAAAAAAAATCAGAAATGGTTGAAAAGTCTACTGGAGAAGATGGAATGACAGACCACAATGCTTTGGTGATTAAGGCAGGTAAAAGAGATAATAAAGAAAGAAAATATATTAACTCACATTTGTGTGGGATGGTGCAGTGTGCATGACACCTATACACATTATATGTTAAAAACCAGTGACTTGCACGAATGGATATTATCATCTGCATCTTATTAGAATGGAAGCCTGAGCCTCAAAGAAGTTAAATTGTTTGCCCAAATTAGCTCGGCCAGGACCAGAACTCACATATACTTACTTTTAGATTAGTACTGTTACAAGTGACTAGGAAGAAAAAGAGAAACAAAGGCGTTAGGCTTTTGCTGAAGTTTATCCTGGAGGCTTGGTTCTATCTCAGTCTCTCTGAGTTTACATTTTCCTATGCCTAACAAATGCAATTACAAAAACCATGAGATGCAGTTTCCCCTCTGATGACCACTGATCATTTCTCAAATTAGAGATGCACTGAAGTGTCCAGACGTCTCTTATTTTACCTTTTAGTAAGTCATTTGATATAAAAATAAAAACAGTCTTGGTAGATGGGGTTATAAAGCCATGAAAATTCATGTCACACTTTATTATCCAAACCCCCACCTTAAATCTTTAGAATTATTTTACAACGGGTACACTAGATTTACTATCAAGACACTGTAAACTCAGTCTGGACCTCCAGCCCAGAGGATAAGCAGTTTCCTCATCTGGCCTATTGAATCAAAATCTCCAAGGAACACAGGTAGAGTGAGAATTGTCAGAGTGAAATTAAAGTTCATCCAAAAGAAAACTTTTTTTAGTAAAAAAAAGAGTAAAGACGATTATCAGGCCTGCCGCACATTAAGCCATATTATAAAGTTATAATAATTCAATCATTTTAGGCTGGCATAAAGATAGACAATTCAATTGAATAGGCTGTATATCCAGAACTAGGTATTTGTGTATATAAGAATTTAATGTTTGATACCATCTCTGCACTGGATAGGGTTCCATTGCAGGTAACAGAAACCATTCTTTCTAGTTTAACCAGAAAAGGATTTGCTAGCAGATATTATAAAATATTTGGAAGGGCCGGAGAAGCAGATTCTTGGGCTTAGCTTCTAGAAATAACTCCCAGCCCCCAGACTTCCATGGTTTTTATCATAGCTGTAAAAGCTGCATGGCCACTGTTAGAGGCTGCCATGTCTCAAATCAACTGGCTACAAGACTATCCTGCTATGATCATTTGTGCTAGCAAAATAGATGTCTACCACTTCTCTGCCATTCATGTAATTCCAAAACAAGTGACGTATTGGCACACCTGATTGATGGAAACATAGCTGCAAGGAACCCCTGGAAAGGTCATTTTCAAATTTTCAGCCTCTATAATATAGGAAGTCTCCCTTGGATATTAGAGTGGAATTTGAGCAAGTGAATTCCAGAATCTATCAAAAAATAGCATTTCACATCAGCTAGAAGAGAAGTTATTTAATAAATGATGATAAAGCATTTGGGTAGCTATACATTTTACTTATGTGAGTTGTCAGACTTTGTGTAACCTCTCATTAACGATTGTGTTTCCATCAATTTTACGTATATTTCTGGTAGCTTTACTTCATAGATTGTAATGACCATATTATACAAATAAAAAGATTTATGACTACTAAAGCTTCATTGTGAATTATACTTTTTATTAATATAAAATCGCTTGTTTTGAATTTTTCTTTGATATTATCTTTTGACCCATTTTTCTTTTATTTGTAACTATTTATTATACTCATGCACATCTTTTATATATTTCATTTTTAGTCAATTTAACGTTCAAGTGTTTTGTCTATCTATCTATGTGGTCTTAATATTTTTCAGTCAATTTGCATGAGCATTTAAAATACGACAACTATTAATCCTTTGCCTCTTTCCTGTAAGTATTGTCTTGAATGTCTTGAATTACAATCACTGTATGTTGTGTACAGAATTCCTTTTGGATCCAATCTATTAACGTTTCTCTGCAAGGTTTCTTTTTTATGTAGAAAATATTTCTTTATGTTCTTTCATTTATTAATGTGAAGTTTATAATTTAACCTTTTAATTTATACGCAGTTAATTTTGATGTAGAGTGTAAGGTATAGGTCTAAATACACTTAAATGTTTCTTACTAAGTTTTAGGTTTATTGCATAGTGATCAATAATAATGATCACTAAGAATGATCACTATGCAATAAACCTAAAAATTAGTAAGAAACATTTAAGTGTTAAAACATAACTACTTGAAAATTTCAAATATCCCTAACCCTGTGGTCAAGAGTAAATAGGCCGGGCATGGTGGTGCACACCTATAATCCCAGCACTTGGGAGGCCGAGGCAGGCAGATTACTTGAGGTCAGGAGACCAGCCTGGCCAACATAGTGAAACCCATCTCTACTAAAATTACAAAAATTAGCTGGGCATGGTGGTACACACTTGTAATCCCAGCTACTTGGGAGGCTAAGGCAGGAGAATCACTTGAAGCTGGGTGGCAGAGATTGCAATGAGCCGGGATTGGGCCACTGCACTCCAGCCTAGAAAATGGAGTGAGACTCCACCTCAAAAAAAAAAAAAAAAAAAGAAAACAGTAAATTGCAATTACAGACTACTTAGAAAAAGTAGGATAATAAAATATAACTTACCAAAACAAAATAGGTGTAGCCAGCCCAAATTATAATAGGGAAAAAATATTCACCTTTGGTTCTTTTTATGTATATATTTTTTAAGTTCTGGGGTACATGTGCAGATTGTGTAGGATTTTACATAGGTATATACATGCCATGGTGGTTTGCCGCATCCATCCCCCCGTCATCTATATTGGTATTTCTCCTAATATTATCCCTCCCAATACCCCCACACCCTGCTATCCCTCCCCTCGCTCTCCCACCCCTCAACAGGCCCTGGTGTGTGACGTTCCCCTCCCTGTGTCCATGTGTTCTCATTGTTCAACACCCACTTAAGAGTGAGAATGTGCAGTGTTTGGTTTTCTGTTCTTGTATCAGTTTGCTGAGAATGATGGTTTCCAGATTCATCCATGTCCCTTTAAAGGACATGAACTCATCCTTTTTCATGGCTGCAGAGTATTCCGTGATGTATATGTGCCACATTTTCTTTATCTAGTCTATCATTGGTGGGCATTTGGGCTGGTTCCAAGTCTTTGCTATTGTAAACAGTGCTGAAATTAACATACATTGCATATGTCTTTATAATAGAACAATTTATAATCCTTTGGGTATATACCCAGTAATGGGATTGCTGGATCAAATGGTGTTTCTATTTCTAGATCCTTGAGGAATCACCACACTGTCTTCCACAATGGTTGAGCTAATTGACACTCCCACCAACAGTGGAAAATAGTGTAAAAGCAGTGTAAAAGCGTTCCTCTTTCTCCACATCCTTTCCAGCATCTGTTGCCTCTAGATTTTTAAATGATCACCATCCTAACTGGCGTGAGGTGGTATCTCAATGTGGTTTTGATTTGCATTTCTCTAATGACCAGTGATGATGAGCATTTTTCCCTATGTTTGTTGGCTGCATAAATGTCTTCTTTTGAAAAGTATCTGTTCATATCCTTTGCCCACTTTTTGATGGGATTGTTTTTTTTTTTTTTCTTGTAAATTTGTCTTAGTTCTTTGTAGATTCTGGATATTAGCCCTTTGTCAGATGGGTAGCTTGCAAAATTTTTTCCCATTCTGTTGGCTGCTGGTTCACTCTAACGATAGTTTCTTTTGCTGTGCAGAAGCTCTTAAGTTTAATTAGATCCCATTTGTCTATTTTGCCTTTTGTTACCACTGCTTTTGTTGTTTAGTCATGAAGTACTTGCCTATGCCTATGTCCTGAATGGTATTGCCTAAGTTTTCTTCTAGGGTTTTTATGGTATTAGGTTTAAATCTTTAATCCATCTGTAGTTAATTTTTGTATAAGGTGTAAGGAAAGGATCCAGTTTCAACTTTCTGCATGTGGCTAGCCAGTTTTCCCAACACCATTTATTAAACAGGAATCCTTTCCCCATTGATTGTTTTTGTGTTTACATTATCTAACAAGAATGAAATGACACTAATGAGCCAATCATTTAAATCAAGAGACACAAAAGAAAAACTAAATAAGCCTTTAAAAGGTAGAAACATAGAATTAATATATATTTAGAAATGAAAAAAATACTGAATTAGGAAATAGAAAAAATTGTAAATAATAAACCAAATTCTTTTCATTTTTTAAAATATTAATTTGAGCAAGGCTCTCTTAGCATGAGGAAAAGGAAAATATATATGTACAATATTAAAAGAGAAGGAAATAATACAGATACTGATGAGATTTTTCAAATTTTAAAGAAAATATCACACAAAATACCATGTAACTTTTAAAAACATGGTTGAAATGGCCAACGTTCTGGGACACAGAAAATTAACACAGAAGTAAAAAACTGAACAGACTGATAACCTTAGAAGAAAATAAGAATAGAACTAAGAAACTGCCCATACAAAAGAGCTGAAACCAGACTATTCTACAAGTGAGTTATTTAATGACTTTGAAAAAGCAGAAAATTCCCATGCTATTTAAACTAGTCTGGAGCACTAGAGGTAAAAACGGAAATTGTTCAGGTTATTGTGTGAAGCTGATATAATGTTCATAACAAAATCTAACAAGTTTAACTCAAAAAAGATTAACAAACCAACCTCACTTATGAATATAGACACATTCCAAATTAAATACTAAGAAATCTCATCCAGTGGTTTCTTAATAATTCACTAGATAGGATTTACTCCCAAAGTGTTTAATAATAAAATATCTATATCTCAATAACTTTGCTTTTTTTTTTTTTTTGAGGCGGAGTCTTGCTCTGTCCCCCAGGTTGGCGTGCAGTGGCACAATCTCAGCTCACTACAACCGCTGCTTCCCAGGTTCAAGTGATTCTCCTGCCTCAGCCTCCTGAGTAGCTGAGACTACAGGCACCTGCCACTACCCCCAGCTAAATTTTTGTATTTTTAGTAGAGATGGGGTTTCACCATATTGCCCAGGCTGGTCTCTAACTCCTGACTTTGTGATCTGCCTGTCTTGGCCTCCCAAAGTGCTGGAATTACAGGCATGAACCACCGTGCCTGAGTCACTGCGCCTGGTCCTGTTTTTTTGGTTTTTGTTTTTTGTTTTCTGAGACAGAGTCTTGCTTTGTGTCCAGGCTGGAGTACAGTGGCGCAGTCTCTGCTCACTACAACCTCTGCCTCCCAGGTTCAAGTGATTCTCCTGCCTTAGCCTCCTGAGTAGCTGGGACTATAGGCACGCACCACCACACCCAGCTAATTTTTGTATTTTTAGGAGAGATGGGGTTTCTCTATATTGGTCAGGATGGTTTCATCTCCTGACCTCGTGATCTGTCTGCCTAGGCCTCCCGAAGTGCTGGGATTACAGGCATGAGCCACTGCGCCTGGCCAACTTTGCATGATTTTTAAAAAGAAAACTCTGTGTGGCTCACGCCTGTAATCCCAGCACTTTGGGAGGCCGAGGCGGGTGGATCACGAGGTCAAGAGATCGAGACCATCCTGGTCAACATGGTGAAACCCTGTCTCTACTAAAAATACAAAAATTAGCTGGGCGTGGTGGCGCGTGCCTGTAATCCCAGCTGCTCGGGAGGCTGAGGCAGGAGAATTGCCTGAACCCAGGAGGCGGAGGTTGCGGTGAGCCGAGATCGCGCCACTGCACTCCAGCCTGGGTAACAAGAGCAAAACTCCGTCTCAAAAAAAAAAAGAAAAAGAAAAAGAAAACTCTGTGAATACATCAGAACAAGAAGGATACTTCCTAACCTGATGAAAAGTCATACCACATGTCACCAGACATTGTCATGTTTACTTATTAAATACTAAAGGTATTCCCTGAGGTTAGAAGGAAGGCACTACCCCTGCTGTTTTTCAATATTCAGAAGAATATTTAAAAGAAATAGTTGTTATAAAATTTTAAAAAGAGAAGAAACAATTATCAGATGTTTGCTCTGATGTCACTGATTACCGAGAAAATCCAAGAGAATGAACTGAAAGGGGATTGATAAGAAAGTTTAGTAAGGCAGCCAAGGACAAAGTAAATATAAGAAAAGTCAAAGCATTTTATGTATCAGGGGAAAATGAATGGTTAGAAAATTATAGGGGGGAAAGTAATTATAAACATGTACAGTTTATATCAAGAAAGCTATGAAACTTTCAGAGGGACATTAACAGAAGATTTGAATCAATGTAAAGGCATGCAATGCTTCTCAATGAGAGGACACGATGTTATAAAATATTCATTCTCTTCAAATTATTTTATAAATATAATATTTCACAACCAAAATACCAATTGTATTTATCATGTTTGGAAGTCTGACGAAATGATCCAAGAATTCTTTGGAAGAATGAAGTTGAGAATAACCAAGACAATTAATGGGCAAGAAGAAGAAGTAATGAGTGAGTGAGCCTAAGAATAGGCATAAGAATTAAATTGAACAAAGGATGAATTCATGTCCTTTGCAGGGACATGGATGAAGCTGGAAACCATCATTCTCAACAAACTGACACAAGAGCAGAAAACCAAACACCACATATTCTCACTCATAAGTGGGAGTTATGCAATGAGAACACATGGACACAGAGAGGGGAACATCACACATTGGGGCCTGTCAGTGGGCGGGGGGCTAGGGGAGGAATAGCAGTGGGTGGGAGGATAGGGGACAGACAGCATTAGGAGAAATACCTAATGTAGATGATGGGTTGATGGGTGCAGCAAACCACCATGGCACATGTATACCCATGTAACAAACCTGCACGTTCTGCACAGGTATCCCAGAACTTAAAGTATAATTTTTAAAAATGAAAAAAAAAATTAAACTAAACACAAAATCCAAAACCAAATCCAAATAATAAGACCAATGTGATCAATACGTAAAACTTTTTACAAAATATTAAGATAAAAAAATTAAAAATTAAAGTCTAAATAGGCAATTCACTCACACACATAAAAAGCCTAAGTAGGCAATTCACAAAAAAAGAAAGGCAGAAGTCTAAAATATACATTAAGACCAAAAAAAAGCTCACTAGTCAGCAAAAATGAATGAGAGACATGAAACCACAAGATATATTTTTTCCTACCAATTTTGGAAAAAAACTAAAGACATTTAAATGATATTTAAAAGATATTCAATGACGTTCCAAGGATATTAAATAAAAACTAATGTTCGGTTTTAGTAAGGAAATAAATAATGAACATTTTTATCCACAGCTAGTCGGAGCAAACATTGATACAACCATCTAAACAGCAATTTGGTAACAAATATCAGAGGTCTTAAAGCACATCACACGATCTCCTGAGCAAGCAGCACCCTCCCAGGAGGCCTGATCCATCCCTTTATTAGACACTTCCAAGCAGGTCAGGGTTCCCATTAAAGTTCAAGTTAGGACTCCAAACCCGTATACATATATGCATCTATAGTATAAATTAACTTTATAGACATTCCCGATTTATAATGGGGTTACACCCAAATAAACCCATTGTAAGTTGAAAATACCCCAAGTTGAAAATGCATTTAATACACCTAACCTATCAGGCATTGTAGCTTAGCCTAGCCTACCTTAAACATGCTCGGAACACTTATATTAAGCCTACAGTTGGGCAAAAGAATCCAACACAAAGCGTATTTTATAATAAAGTGTTGACTGTCTCATGAAATTTATTGAATACTGCACTGAAAGTGAAAAACAGAACGTTTGTATATGGGTACTCACCATTAACATACATAGCTGAAAACACACAGGGACCTGAGGAGTTTTTGAGGCATTGAACGAGTTAATAGTTAATTACTGGATGATGAGGATGCTACAGGGACAGGTCATCAATTCCTCTGTCTTCTGCTGAGCTTCTGCAGAAGGCAACAGGGCATTGACACTTGTTGATGGTTTAACAGGCACAGTGTTTTTCAGAAAAGTTTCAAGAATCAACTGCTTATCCTTGAGACAGCATGACTGACTGGAGCTGAGTACTGCAGCCTCTGCCCAGCATCACAAAAGAGTGTCGTACCACATATGGCTGGCCCTGGAAAAGATCAAAATTCAAAATTTGAAGTTAAGTTTCTACTAAATGAGTATTGCTTTTGCATCATCATAAAGTCAAGAAATCCTGAGTCAAACCATCCTGAGTTGGGGACTGTCTGTACAAACATGAAACATCTACATGTTGTCTTACCTTCCTCACAGCCACGTGGAAGGTACCTTCCAAATGACTGAATGAATTTTGCTTTTTTCTGGAGACAGAGTCTCGCTCTATCCCCTAAGCTGGAGTGCAGTGGCATGATCTCGGCTCACTGCAACCTCCACCTCCAGGGTTCAAGTGATTCTCATGCCTCAGCCTCCCAAATAGCTGGGATTATAAGCACGCACCACCATGCCCAGCTAATTTTTGTATTTTTAGTAGACAGGGTTTCACCATGTTGGCCAGCCTGGTTTCAAACTCCTGACCTCAAGTGATCCACCAGCCTCAGCCTCCCAAAGTGCTGGGATTACAGGCATAAGCCACTGCACCCAGACAAATTTTATTTTTGTAATTTTTTAGTGTCAGATGGACAAAGCCTGAACAGTATGTGCCAGAGTACATACCAATTCCAGCTTTGAAAATCTGTCCTGGAAATAGCCTGAGAAACATATTGATAGAAAATGTAACTGGAACTGTTCTACTTATCCATCCTGGACTCAGGGAAAGATATCCTGAAATATATTTAAGATAAAGATGTATAAGAAACAATAGCAACTTCTAAATGAGCTATATTCTTCATTGCTCTAGTAGCCTTGTTGCTATTATATAAAAAACTAAAAATTAATGCTGTGTGTTCCTATAGATGGGGATAGCCTGTGTCTGCATTTTGCATGGTTTTATCAATGTGATTTTTTTTTTATTGAGACAAGATGTCACTCTGTTGCTCAGGCTAAGTAAAGTGGCACAATCTCATCTCACTGCAGCCTCTGCCCCTGGGGCTCAAGCAATCCTCCCACCTCAGTCTCCCAAGTAGCTGGGACTACAGGCATGTGCCACTGCACCCGGCTAATTTTTGTTTTGTTTTGTTCTGTTTTTGGTGGAGATGGGGTTTGGCCATGTTACCCAGCCTGGTCTTGAACTCCTGGACTCAGGCGATTTGCCTACCTCGACCTCCCACAGTACTGGGATTACAGATGTGAGCCACTGCACCTGGCCAACAAGTCATATTCCTTACAATTGACAGATGGCTTCAATTCCCCCCAGAAAAGATGCCAGTCGACAGGCTATAAAGCATTTTATTTTTCTGCTAACGAATGTATTTTCAATAATGCTAATTATCATCACACAACACAAAAGCACATATTGAACCAAGGCTATATAATGATAAACAAGATGTGCAGAACCCAACATAAAGCAATATTGACTTGAAGATCACAGAGAATATGTTATAGATTTCCATTATAAGTGACCAAAACCCATATGGCTTAAGAAAATGAATTATTGATTCATGAAATGTAAAAGTAAACTCAAGAAAATCTATCTTCAGGTACAGCTAGATCCAGAAATCTATCTTTCCTTGTATCTCTTTTTTGCTGTTTTCTGTGTTGACTTTATTCTGAAGCAGGATCTTCTGAGGATCTCTGTGCTTCTCTTCTCTCAGCTTCGCAAACTCAATGGCTTATAAAAAGTATAGCATGCCGGGCACAGTGGCTCATGCCTGTAATTCCATCATGTCAGGAGGCTGAGGCAGGCAGATCTACGGAGGTCAGGAGTTCAAGACCAGCCTGGCCAACAGAACGAAACCCCATCTCTACTAAAAATACAAAAATTAGCCAGGTGTGGTGACCGGTGCCTGTAATCCCAGCTACTTAGGAAGCTGAGGCAGGAGAATTGCTTGAATCCGGGAGGCGCAGGTTGCAGTGAGCCAAGATCATGCCACTGCACTCCAGCTTGGGTGACACAGCAAGACTCAGTCTCAAAAAAAGAAAAGTATAGCATTAGTAAAACACCTAGGTATGATGAACTGAACAGACACACAGGTCACATGGCTGTTTTTGAAATAATCCCGGTAGCAAGAGATGCAGAGTTCTGTTCAGCTAGGCCTCCCCATGTGCCCATCCCTGGAGCCCAGGAATGAGGTCCGCTCTACACCAACCACATGAACTAAGAGACAGGGGAATAGTGGCCCCTAAAGGAAAATCTAAGTGCTGTTACCAGAAAAGAGGGAAAGAAATGTTGAGCAAGCAAAAACAGCAGAGGTCTGCACAGATGGAAAGATGCTTTCTTTATCTTGACACTGGGGATAAAATACATGCTCAAAGAAGGCACAGTACAAAAACTCACCAAGGTAGGGTGTGTAGTGACATCTTTAGACGAAGTCATTGCCAGTGATTAACAGAAGCTTTTTCTTAGTCATTTCATCTTTCAAAATAGAGGGGAACTGGGAGTCTGGAATTAGCACTCATTGTTTGACTGTTCAAAGGCCTGGTAGAGTTCGATCCTCAGGTTCCTCATATTCAACAAGACATGAAAACCTTGGGATGAAAGGGACCCTATTGCACCATCTTCTGTGCTTTGGAAAAATGAGACTTACAGAGCACCTCAACTCCCACAGCCTCTGGTTCATGCTTGCTCTCAGCTGCCGGAGTTCTGGCTAGAGGTGGGAGGGCAGGAGGAAAGTGAGGCTGGAGTGTTTGTTTGAGGCGACATCCCTGCAAAACCACAGCTACCCTCAGGGAGCCTTCTCACACAGCTATGGCACCCTTGCAGCGCTGCCTGGGCTCTGGTAAGCGTTCTCTCCCCAACCTTCAGATCTGGAGGTGGGAACGGCTTCCTGCTGTTGCTTGTCCTGGAATGCTTCTGCAGCTTTTGTTGATTTTCTTTAACCCTGCTCACACCTTGGCTAATCATCATTGATTATACTCTCCTCAGTCACTCTGACTTGAATTTACTGCCTGCTTCCTTGGAACAGGGAGAATGGCCCAATTGAGTCAAGGATCAATTTTGTAAAGAGATAAATATAGCAAGTGCCTGGCTATTCATTGTTATTTCAGGGATGAGGTAACGCAAAGGCCTTTAGCTCACTGGCCTCCTCACCTATTGATCTACTCACTAATATGTGAATTTCCTTTAAGTGGAAACAAAGCCTTTCATTATACTACATTTACATGGTGTGTAAACTTCCCTGACTTCAAATTGCTCCACCATAGACTGATATCAGATTCTTTCTTGAGGAATAGCATTGACCATAGAGGGAGATAGAACAGTGACGCTCAGAGTCTGATAATGACAAAGATGGTGATGACTAGGCACAGTGGCTTGTGCCTATAATTCCAGCAGTTTGGGAGGCCAAGGCGGGAGGATCACTTGAGCCAGGAGTTTGAGACCAGTCTCAGCAACACAGGGAGACTCTGTCTTTACCAAAAATCTAAAAATTAGCTGGGTATTGTGGTGTGCTCCTGTGGTCCCAGCTACTTGGGAGGCTGAAGTGGAAGGACTGCTTGAGCCTGAGAGGTGGAGGCCGCAGTGAGCCGTGCTTGCACCACTGCACCCTAGGTGACAAAGCAAGACCCTGTCTCAGACAAAACAAAACAAAAAAAAGATAGTGACAATATAGTGAAGAAAGGACCCAGAAACAGACTACAAGACTAAGTGTACCAAAGATGGAGTTTTTCAATTCGTAATTTTGAAGGCTGGCTCTAAAGCTAAGCATCTCTTCTTTACCAGCCTACAACAAATTAGGTTGCCCACTACATGGGCTGAATTCTTTCCCCCTCAAAATTCCTATGTTGAAATTACAAATCCCAATACTTCAGAAGGTAACCGTATTTGGAGATAAAGCCTTTAAAGAGATAATGAAGGTAAAATGCGGTAATATGGGTGGGATCTAATCAAATATGTTTGGCGTCCTTATAAGAAAAAATTAGTACACAAACACAAAGAGAGAGAAAGAGAGAGAGAGAGAGAAGATCATGTGAAGAACACAGAGAGAAGAGAGCCCTGTACAGCCAAGAAGAGAGGCCTAGAACAAATCTTTCCCTCCTGACCCTCAGAAAATCCAACCCTGACAACACGTTGATCTTCAATGTCTAGGCTCCAGCATTGTGAGAACTTTCTGTCGTGTAAGCCACCCAGTCTGTAATACTTTGTTGTGGCAGCCTAACAAATTAATACACCCACTCCCAAGGTTCCTAAGGTAAAGACTTACTCAAAGAGAAAGAAAAAGCCAACTTTCTCCACCAAACCAAGAAAACCAAGTAAATCCACTGTGTCAGCACCCTGAAGCTGCAACTTCTATCACCCTAAGGTGAAGTCTTGGCCACTTTCTTACATACCTATCCATCAATAGATGCCATCAGGTGCATCTTTTGGGACAACAAAATAATAAGCACATTTATTGGCCGGCCATTTGGGGAAATTGGCGTATGGTTGGACTACTGACTATTCTACCAACTACTGGGACAAAGCTTCATTTATAAGCAAGGACTTGGCATTTTAGAACTCACTGCGTCATCTCTTCTTGCGCAATACTGTATGAAGGACTACTTACCGGGTGAAGAGAGATTGAAAGTCACTAATAAACTCAACTGATGGTAAAAGAGTAAGAACTCAAATTCCAAAATGAGGTAAGATCCCTGAATCCTTACCTGACTCCTAGGTATTATTACGCCAAGAAATGTTAATGATAGAGCCTTATTGGAGATAGCTGGGTCTCTTTGAAGCCGTAGCCTGACCTAAACCAACCACCTTAATTTGCAGGATCTGCTCACTAAGGTTTAGTCTATTCAGTTTGTTGTTAGTCACTGCCTTATATGAAGAGGGAAGTTAAAACAGCAGTGGAGAGCAAAGCAAAGAAAGAGCCCCAGATAATCACATTTTTTTTCTCTCCCTAGGAACAAATACTACCCAGATATCCCCTGTTTCCATTGCACTTGCTAAAAAGTAGTGGAATCTTTTGTGAAATTTGTGCTTGGGAACCCACTGCCTTAGAATATATGTAAGAGCATCAAGTAGGCTTGGGAGTGAATCTAAAAAATAAACTTAAGAAAGAAAATGAGGCCAGACACAGTGGCTCACACCTGTAATCCTAGCCCTGTGGGAGGCCTAGGTGAGCAGATCACTTGAGGTCAGGAGTTGGAGACCAACCTGGCCAGTGTAGCGAAACCCCATCTCTACTAAAAATATTTAAAAAATTAGCCAGGTGTGGTGTCAGGTGCCTGTATCCCAGCTACGTGGGAGGCTGTGGAAGGAGAATTGCTTGAACCCGGGAGGCGGAGGTTGTGATGCCCTGGATCTGCACTCCAGCCTGCGCAACAGAGTGAGACTCGGTCTCAAAAAAAAAAAAAAAGTCAAAACTAAATTGCTAAAGTTTTAGAGATCTCAGACTCAAAGATAAAAAGTTATGGATAGTAAAAGCCCTGTTAATGGAGTCATCTGTTTAATACTCTTATTTTAGTTTCAACAAGTTCATTTTTACTTGACTCACCGAGGAACTGTTTTCCTAACAATCATGGATACAAATGAGTTTTTCCTCTGAATATACAAAATGAGTTTTACTGCATCCTTACATGTGAGTTTTATTAGACCCAGTGCCCAGGAATTCTTCCAGTGAAATGAAATTTGATTTCAAAATAGAAAAACTGGATTCCCTTCACAGACTCTTGCTTGGCTACAAACTGTTGAAGCAACTGCACTTTCTTCAGAGAGGCTGGCTGGCCAGTGCAGAGATGAAGAGCCGGCTGCAGAGGCAGGCCTTTCGGGTTTGAATCCGGCTTCGCAGTCTCATGAGCTGCAGGTTCATGGGCAAGTGAGGGAGCCCCTCAGGGTCCAACTTTCTCATCTGTAAAATGAAGATCGTGACAGCACCTAGCTCCTGTTACTTTGTTGTGGGAATTATGTTAAATAAGTTAACACAGTAAAGCACTTCAACCAGTACCTAACATAGTAAAGCACTTCAACCAGTACCTAATATGTTTTATTTTTTCCAACCAGTACCTAGCTGCTGCTGCTGTTGTTGTAACAGAAAAGTAGCACCTAACTTCTCACCTTCTATCCATCAAAGGTGTCTCAGCTCTGTTGTCTACGCCATTCAAACAAACAATGGACTTGGAATGCCTGTGTGAATCAAAGGGTGGCTTGTGTGGTTAGCTGGTAAACAGCTTGAGCCGTCTCTCTCAGGGTCCCTGAGCTGGGACTGTGGTGGTGGGGAGGTTTTGTGGCACAAGCTTTCTCAGTGGGTTTTGCTTTGAAGATGCAGAGGTTGTTTACCTTTTAAAGAAATATTTTTCTTGCTCTACCTGTAAGATTTAGTAAAAACTTGAAGCTATTTGTTACTTTGTGTGCTCCCAAAGCTAAATTATACAAAGAAGACAACTAATATTATGAATATGAGAACGAAGAAGAGCTGTGATGAGATTAAATGCAGAACTTGACATTATTTTCAGGTTTGAGATCAAAAAGTTTGCTTATATAACCTCCTAACGAGAAAAACTCCCTTAAACCTTTCCCTCCTGTCAAACTCCATCCGTAACGATGGCAGGAGAGAAGAAAAACGAGTAATTACTTTCGCTCAAATCGTTTCCAAATTGCTGTGTTGGATATATTTATTTAGTGTCGGTGGGAGTGTTCTTTCTAAATGCCCTCAGAATTTAATGCAATAATATCAGCCTTTCAAAGGCATAAATTACTCAAGCCAGATTTTAGAAATTTCATTTACCGCCTCATCAGTGCATAAAATAGTGAGAACCGTATGCACCTGGAAACCCCACCTGTCTGCTCCAAGGGAGGAGTCAAGGGTAGAAGTGACATGGGAAAGTTTCCTTCAATAGAGAACAGTACTCTCCAATTGCCCGGAATTTGACCCCCCAGATTGTTAAACCATGAAGGGACTCCAAAATATCCAGGGAAAAGTCCTGTATGTACATGGGACCTGTCAAAAATGTCAGCCACAAGCACAAGGTGTCCGAGGCTGCACTCTGATTGGTCAGACGCACAACGCTCAAAGCTAGAGGCCAGCAGTGATCGGTGGGTAAGGAGAGCCGAACTTTGGCCAAAGGAAGGGAGATGAAAGAGGAAAAAGCGAAAGGGAGCAGAGAAAGGACAAGAGGGACAAAAGTATAGTAAGAGGGGAGGAGAGAGAAAGCAGCCAGAAGAAGAGAGGACTATGAGAAGGAAAGCAATCTTACTAGGGAAAGATTTAATGAGGGGGAATTGAGAACAGCCAGGCTTGTTTTCGTAGAGGCTTCTACTGTACAAGGGGACATTTCTGAAACTGAGAATTGATCTCCCCAAGTTGCAAACACTTTCGTAGTCCCTGAATGATTTTTATGTCTTTGTTTTTTGGTGTTATTTGTTTTGCTATTCCCCAGTGCCACCTGGACTATGATTATATTAATATTTGCATTTTTAATAAATGTGTCCTTATATTTAAATTTTATTTTAAATAAATTGTAAAACTTTCAGATCAATAATTGAATGGAAAGCCAATATAATTTGCCATGAATAAAAGGTAATGACAAAAATAAATAGAAAAAAATAATACCTTAAATTCTAGCCAGATCCTATTAACAGAGAGAGAGAAGAGACAGATATATATCTAAATAGAGACAGATATATATCTAAATAGAGACATATCCTAGTGTGTTTGGGAGGCATTAAATGAGTCTTGTTCTTTAATATAATCAAAAGGAAAGAGAATCGAAATGAGAAAAAAGTGTTTTCACTTGGTAAGTGAATGTTATTTAATGCCATGTCCAAGTACCCCCTGAAGTCATTTTTCTAGGCCTTTAAAAACAGGTGTTATCCATCTCACATTTTAGAAAGTGCTAGGTCTATGAGCATTTCACTTCATCGAAAACACCATGTTCTTAGTAAATTAAGACATTTTTTTCTTAGGCCAGCCACCAGTGTTACCAGCATTTAGTTAATCTGAGCACACCCTCCAAGAGGCTAATCCCCTCTGGGGTTACTAAGGCTTTATGGGGGAAAAACCAGAACAAGAGCCAGGAAAGGAGCCAACCCAGAAAAATGCTGTCAAGGAGTCACTGGGTCCCTGGATGACGTCCTCACCACTGCCTCTGCCCCTGGGACACACGTAGCTTCTGAGCACTTGCAAGTGGCTAGTTCAAACTGAAATGCACAATATAAAATACGCACCAGATTTCTGAAGACAGTACAACATTTTTAAATCTTGTATTAATAATTTTATGCTGATCGCATGTTGAAACAATTTTTAGATGTATTGCATTAAATAAAACATTAAAATTAAATTCACTTATTTCTTTTTAACTTTTAAATTATTTTTTGAACCAATTTTCTACTTACAGAAAAAGTGCAAAATTGTATAAATTTCCCTTATAGCCTTCACCTAGCTTCCCTTAAGTTAACATCTTACATGAAAATAGTACAATGATCGAAATCAATAAATTAACATTGATACAATAGTATAAACTACAAAGTGTACTCAAATTTCACGCATTTTTCTACCGATGTCCTTTCTTCCCAGGATCCAACCCAAGACACCACATTGTAGGTAGCTGTCACGTGCCCTTAGTTTCTTCCAATCTGTGATGGTTCCTCGGTCTTTCCTCGCATTCATGACCTTGACACTTTTGAAGCGCACTGATCTGTTATCTTGTACCTTGTCCCTCAGTTTAGGTTTGTGTGTAGTGTTTTCTAATGATTGGAATGAGTATGTGTGTTTTCAGCAAGAGAAATCACAGACAGAACTGCCCTTCTCAGTGTATTCTGTCAAAGGGTTCATAACGTCGGTAAGTCTTGCTACTGGTGATTTTTACTTTTACGTAATGTGGCTACGACAACAATTTTAATTACATGTGTGCCTCACATTATAATTCAATAGGACAGCGCTGGTTCACACCATACACAGGTAAAATAATAAGTATGTGACTTAAAAGAACATGTTCATAACAAAATGCATGGGTTTAATCATCTATATTTTCCAGACCCTTTTCATGTATTTCAAAACCTTTTCGTGCTAATGACATTAAATGTGTATTGAGAACTCACTCTATGTCAGACTCTTTTCTAAACACTATGTATGCGCTGAATCATTTAATCCTCACACAACCGGATAAAGGAGATGTTCCTATCATCCCTGCTTTGCAGCTGAGGAACCTGAGTTGGTAAAGAAGGTGTAAGAGACATAAGGCCCTCACACAGCTTGTTAAATGACAGATGCAGAATTTAAACATAGGATGAGAATTCCAGAGCCCAAGCTTATAATCACTACACTATTAAAAGTTACAGCATCAGTGAATTCAGGGAGCCCCAACCCCGGGTACCAGTCTGAGGCCTGTTAGGAACCCGGCAGCACAGCAGGAGGTGAGCAGCCAGTGAGCCAGCATTCCTGCTTGAGCTCCGCCTCCCGTCGGATCAGCAGCGGCATTAGATTCTCATAGGAGCAGGAGCCCTACTGTGAACTGCACTTGCGAGGAATCTAGGTTGTGCTCTCCCAATGAGAATCTAATGCCTGATGATCTGAGGTGGAACAGTTTCTTCCTAAAACTATCCCTCCCCCAACTCCTTGTCTTCGTGAAAAATTTGTCTTCCATGAAACCATTGCCTGGTGCCAAAAAGGTTGGGGACTGCAGAGTTCATTGAAATTCCACAACTCAAGGTTATAACTGTTTTCTTTCTTTGGTGTCTGAAAAGGCACATCAGCTTTGTAATTCAAATTCCACAACTCAAGCTTTATCTACTGTAAACTCTGTTTCAACTTTTCTCTCTTTTCCTGCATGACATAGAGTGAGGAAACTGATCTTTATTAAGTAAGCTTCTATACACTGTGCTAAGAATTTAACATACATGGTCTCATTTAATCCTCATAGCAGTTCCATTTGACAGATAGGAAATCTAAGGCTTAAAAAGTAGCAAGTGGCAGAATCTGGAATCCAGATATTTGACTCCCTGTGTTTCCATTATATGAACATGCTTTTCAGTTGGCTCAACTGCGTGTTTTTAATGTTTACTAATTTTGAAAAATCAGTGCTTTGCTCCGAGAATTCCATCAATCAGCAGCACTTCAGCCTATTAGATTTTCTGTAAAACTGATAATGACCCTGATGTGCTTTTTCAGTATCACATTTGTGCAAATTTCAAAATTGGTTAGGTTCCAGGTACGGGAAGCATGGTCTTTATGTAAGGGATATAAGGTAACAATTATTCAGAATGTTTGATGGAGAAAACAGAGCATCTGATCTCCTTGAAGTTATCCAGCCTAATTCCTTTTACAGGTAGTACAAATACTTGGTATCCACAGCATGGAAAAATGATTCAAATGGAACTGCCTGTGGTTGAACACAGAATCTTCTTCAATTAAAGGGCAGAACTGGACACCACTTCCTGGAATTGTGCCACCTGAATGGAGACAGGCAGAAGTGTGTGGCCCGGATGGAATATTCCAATGACTCCTGAGACCAAGCACAGAAATGCAGCTGTTTATTTGTTCTCATGGGTTGCCAAAAAATAAAAAAGTAATGGGATGATTGCAATTTATTAAAATATGGAGAAATGCTTCATGAAACTAAACATACTTGAATAAGGTGGGAGTGAAGTATCTCCTGTTTTTATGGATTACAAAGAAAAGAAACTATTTCTAAAGGTTTCCTGCTCTGAAATCCCGAATCCTTCACCTCAGAGCTTTCTACAGTTCCCAAACAAGCCAGCAGAGGGTGCTGCTGAACCATACTTAATTCCCCAAACCCACAGCTGTGCAAATGCTTTTGTTCCTTTTCTGAAAAAATAAAAATAAATCATGAACTGGCCCCATAGGCATGCATGCAACGCAATGTAAGGGACAAGGTTTTTTAAAATTCTTTTTTTTAAACAGTTTTAGGCACAGGCTCAGAGCAAATGCAGTGAATTCCTGTATTGCCAACAGTAGCAAGTAAGTCTCAGCAAGAAGAGATGGACAAATTGTCTGATGTGATGATGTCTGCTCCATGAATTGTTCTCTTGAGAGGAGATTTTGTGTTTGCATTGAAGGAGAAGTCTTCCCGGAAAACCGCATTTGTGTGTGTGTGTGTGTGTGTGTGTGTGTGTGTGTGTGTGTAGCTTTGCTTTAGGAGGAAGGAAGTGAGAGAGCTTCCATGCAGAGATTTGAAAAGGAAACCGACATCCTTGGAGGATTGCAATATCCTGGTAATGGCAAGAAAGTCAGCTGAAATTGATATACATCATCTCATCTTGGTCCCATTCCCACTTCCTCTAACTGTAAACACACACCACAGTCATCCTACAAAGCCTACTAAACCAACAATAATTCCATGCCCCAGAGAGCAAGACGAGTAACTTTTAAATAAAATATGTATTCCCCTTTACAGGGAAGAAACAAAATGAGGTGGCAATGTCTGCTGAGAGCAAGACATGACCCCAACACCTGAAGAGAATGGACAGATGAGATGCAGGCATGTCCCAATTCACAGTGAACTTATGTTCTGAAAGTTTGTTGGCAGGCCACGTTTGGAACTGAGAGAATTACAAAGGCTGGATACAGTCCTAGGACAGCCAAGCACATTCAGTCCCTTGGCTGGACTATAACCCTGGCAGGGAAGCAGCCTGCTCTGAGCACTTACTACATACCACCGCCTTTGTTCAGAATCTTAATTTGCTCTCAAAAGAGTGCTTGAAAGTGGGGATTAGCCCCATTTCACAGATGAAGATTGGGATCTAGTCAGCTTGTATGATGTTGGTGCAAAAATAATTGCAGTTTTTGCAAATACTTTTGATAGCAATAATAATTTGCTCAAGGTCCAATAGCCAGCAAATGGTGGCGCTCGGCCAATTGACTTCAGAACTTGTGCCCTGTCGCTTCACTCACTTATACTCATTGAGGCCTTTCAGTGTATCAGGCACTGTTCCAAGTGTGTAACACGCATCATTTCATTACACTCACAATAGGGGCAACGGACAGGTAGTGTTATTACCATTCTACAGATGAGGAAACTGAAGCACAGAGAGATTTAGAAAGTTGTCCATGCTAGGAAGTGATGACTCATGGATTCAAAACCAGGTCATGGGGCTCCAGAATTGTTGCTCTGGACGAAACCGACACCCAGGGCATCCTCCAAGACCCTCCACAGGTGCTCAGGCATTGACAGAGTTAACAAATCTTCAGTCTAGAGGCCATAACTGCCAGAGGGGAGAGGACAAAGGCTCGCTTTTCCTGTACTGGACATGACATTGGGTAGCACTTGCTTAGAGCCTATGATGTGCCGGGTTCCATATTTAGCACTTTTTATATATGAGATCATTTGGTTCTCACAGTAGTCCTGGGAGAAAGGAATAGTTGTCCTCATGTTTAAGTAGAAAAACTTGTGCCAGAAAAGTTACTTAACCTACCTAAGAACATGCAGTTAATAAATAGCAGGGCAAGACTAAAATGTAACATCTGTTTAACTTGGAGGTATTTCCATGAAATATTGTTAAAGGAGAAAAGCAAAATGTAAAAATGTGCATACAATATACATATATAAAGAAATACATTATTATCAGAGAAGTACAGAAGGATATATTTAAGGTTGTTAATCTGGGATAGAGGAGAAGATGGGGTAAGGATGTATTAAAGTACTTACGTCACACATTTATGAATCTGTGAAAATGATGCATGTGTAAGTATATGTACATATAAAAAGTTGTGAAACTAAAAGCTGAAATTTATGCAAAAGTTATAGAAAAATTAATTTTAACTTAGTAGACATTTGATGAAATGTAATAAAAGTTCTTAGTACACTTTGTTGTTATGGATGTGTTGTTCTAATCCTGGATTATTCACAGAAATCAAAAGTAAGCATCATATTTAACATTAAAACTCCAGGCATGTTCACATTAAAATCGGGAACAAGGCTGGGAATCCAACTATCATTCTCTGTTATTCAACATTACTCTAGAAGTTCTGGTTCATGCAATAAAACAAGAAAAGGAGGTATGAGGTAACAACTTTAAAGGGAAAACAAAAAATTACATATGCAGATAATTATGTTATTAAAAACATATCTATACGCACACTGACACATATCAACACAGCGCTGCCTTTACACAACATAGGACCAACCCCGGGTATGTTAGTGAGGGTTCCCTGGAGAAACAAAAGCAGTAGGATATATGTAGATATATAAAAGATTTATAATAGGAACTGGCTCACACTATTATGAAGGCTGCCAAATCTCACTGTATGCTATCTGCAAACTGGACAACCAGGAGAGCTGATGGTATAGTTCCAGTTGAAACCGGAGGCCTGAGGACCAGGGGAACCAATGGCATAAGTCCCAGTCTAAGTACAAAGGCCCAAGAACCAGGAGCACGGATGTCTAAGGGCACAAGAACATAGATGCCCCAGCTCCGAGGGAGCAAATTTGCCTTTCTTTGTTCTACTCAGGCCCTCAGTGGATTGGATGATACCCATCTGCACTGGTGAGGGTGACCTTTTCCACTCAGTCTACCAATCCAAATGCTAATCTCCTCTAGAAACATCCTACGAAGACACCTAGAAATAATGTTTTACCAGCTATTTGGCCATCCCTTAACCCAGTCAAGCTGACCCATAACATTAACCGGTACACTTGGATATCATTTTTAAATTGGCAAAAATTATTGGTACCATTTTACCTTCCTTATTACCCATAACCTACTAGTTTCTACCTCCCCAAGTTTAGTGCTATTACATACCCCTAAACCCTAAGATTACCATACTCCTTTTTCTACCCATAATCAAAGCTATTTTTCCCCTAGGTAGAGAAAAAATGACCCTCCCAAACTATTGCACAAGAAAGTGTGAATAGCATTTAAGATCCTCTTACTTTCCTAAATGCTTCCGTATATTTTTATTAATAATAAATTTTATTTTTAGAGCAGTTTTAGGTTCACAGTAAAACTGAATGAAAAGTGGACAGTTGCCAAATATCCCCATCCCCACACATACACAACCTACCCCACTATCAAGATTCCCCACCAAAGTGGTACATTTGTTACAATCAATGCACCTTATTTGACACATCATTATCACTCAGAGTTCATGGTTTACATTAGGGTTCACTTGGTGTGCATTCTATGGTTTGGGACAAATGTGTAATGACGTATCTCTACCGCTGTAGTTTTATGCAGAATAGTTTACTCGCCTTAAAAATTATCTATGCTCTCCCTATTCATCTCTCCCTCCTCCAACACCTGGCAACTATTCATCTTTTTACTCTCTATTAGTTTTACCTTTCCCAGAATGTCATATAGTTGGAAGTGCGCAGTAGCAGGCTTTTCAGATTGTCTTCTTCCATTTAGTAATATGCATTAACTTTTCCTCCATGTCTTTTCACAGCTTCATAGGTCATTTATGGTTAGCACTGAATAATATTCTATTGTCTGTTTCTCAACAACAGTAAAAAAAATCAAAACATAATATTAAACATTTCATTATCTGAATGTACTACAGTTTATTTATCCACTCACCTGAAGAAATCTGGTTACTTTTGAGTTTTGGCAATTCTGAAGGAAGCTACTACAAACATTCATGTGCACGTTTTTGTGTGAATGTAAGTTTTCAATTCATTTGGTAAATACTAAGGAGCAGGATTGCTGGATCATATGGTGAAAGTACATGTAGTTTTGTAAGAGACCTTCAAAATGTCTTCCAAAGTGGCTGTACACATTTTGCATTCTTACCGGCAATGAAAGAGAATTCCTGGTGTTCTATAACCTCACAGTATTTGGTGTTGTCACTGTTTTCAATTTTGGCCATTTTAATAGGGATGTCATGGTACCTCATTATTGTTTTAATTTGCCACTTCCTAACGACAGATAAAGTTAAATATATTTTCGTATGCTTACTTACCATCCATATACGATCTTTTATGAGATACTGTTGAGGCATTTCATACAATTTTAATTGGGTTGTTTATTTTCTCTTTGTCGAATTTTAAGAGCTCTGTTGGATAAGAGTCCTTTATCACATGTGCCTTTTGCTGATATTTCTCCCAGTCTGTGCCTTGTCTTCTCATGCTCATAACATATTTTTTCCCACAGGTAAGTTTTTAATTTTAATGAAGTTCAGCTTTTCAATTATTTCTTTCATAAATTGTGCTTTTGGTGTTGTATCTAAAAAGTCACGGTCATACCCAAGGTCATTTAGATTTTCTCCTAGGTTATCTTCTAAGAGTTTTAGAATTTTGTGTTTTACATTTAGGTCTATTTTCCATTTGAAGTTAATTTTTGTGATGGAAGCCAGACCTGTGTCTGGCTTCCGTTTTTGGTTTTTGGTTCTTGTTTTTTCATGTGAATGTCCAGTCTTTCCAGCACTATTGAAAAGACCATCTTTGATTTGCTGTATTATCTTTGCTTCTGTTAAAAGAAAAACTTTGACAAATTAAACTTAACAGAGTTAATCAGGCAAAGGATGATTTGTGAACAAGAGAAAAAGAACACTTCAGGCTCTACAAAACTTTTACTGTCCTGCCTGAAGAATGTTTACCAGCTTTTAACATCATGAACAAGATAATCATGAAGTAAGTCAAGTCAACAGAGCATTGAAAATAAACACTTGCCCAAATCCATAGAATATATAACACCAAAAGTGAATTACCCTAATA
The DNA here is from genome assembly GCF_009761245.1 of Sapajus apella. Taxonomy (NCBI): domain Eukaryota; kingdom Metazoa; phylum Chordata; class Mammalia; order Primates; family Cebidae; genus Sapajus; species Sapajus apella. The sequence goes on from NW_022436950.1 coordinate 35,330,686, forward strand.
TAAACTATGAACTTTGGGAGATAATGATGTATCAATATAGGTTCATCAACAGTAACAAATGTACCCCTCTGGTGGGGGATGTGGATTGCAGGTGGGGGGTTGTATGCATAGGAGCAAGCAAAATACGGAAACTCTCTGTACGTCCCATTCCGTGTTTCTGTAAACATAAAACTGCTCTAAAAAATAAAGTTTATTAGGAATAATATTTTAAAGTGGCACATAGAAGGAATGGTAAAATAAAATAATTTTTTAACTGAAGTTGTTCAAACTATGAGCACTGTCCTTTCTTGTCACATTTTTATTAAGCACATTTTTCAGGCCCATGGGTCAGTACTGATTTATAGACCTTACTTGAATAACTTGGAACATTCAAGAGTGCACACAGTGATGTAAAAATCATATGAGAATTGTGGGTAGGTCACCAAAATGTTTTGTAATCGACAGCTGAAAGCTGAAAAGACTACACAAAGGTTACCAGGCCCAGCCTCAAACCTTGGGCAGATGTGCGTTGACATAGCCAGCATTCCATAGGGGTGGAAACCCTAAGCTGGATCTTGGTAGACTATTCCAAGTTTAATAACTGCTCCATTTTATGAATTCTTTCTTGTTGCTCAACCAAATTCTCAGCAAGCTTAACCCAGTTCTTTCTATTTTGACCCATGAAAATATTTATAGACCATGCTCTTCACATTACAACCTCTCAATTTTTGAGGACCGATATTAAGGCTCCAAGTAAAGCAATCCAAATCCTGCAAACTATTTTCTAGTTCTTCCACACCACAACATTTTTCTAGTTCATAACAAATAAAAGAGTTAAGGAGACAAACTAAAAAAAAAAAAAAGAAAAAGAAAGATAAGACTAAGAAGTAGTAAAGATATAGATAAGGCGACTCTGCAGAGCCCTAAAGGTGTAGCAAACACAGCTAACATAGCTGCTACTTGTACTTCCTAGACTCTTGAATTTCACAAAGTGAATTTTCAAAAATAAATAAATTTTCATAAACAACAGAGATCTTAATATAAACTATCATGATAAATTTATAGAAAGAAAGAACATGTTTAATATCAAAAAGTAGGATGAATCTATTCTCAAAAAAATAACAGTTCTTTACATTGGATTAAAAGGGCACTGCATCAACTTTCATCACTACATGAAAACGTTTTTTTTCGTTTTACTACAAATGAATGAAACTCTAAAAGAAAAGCACTTTTCCTCCAGGGCCTGGCATTTAAATGCCCCTAGGCTGCTCCATTGCCAGCATGAAACGAAACAGAAAAGCCCAAGGCATTACAAGCAGAAGAAGGTTTTGTAGTGCTATGCAGGAAACATCCTGGTATTTGAACTGCCATCAGAAAGTCAAACTACCAATCTTCTCCAAGCTTTGAGTAGATACAATTGATTTTTGGATATTGATCTTGTATCCTGCAACCTTGCACAACTCATCTATTGGTGCTAACAGTTTTGTGTTTGTGTGTATATTCTTTTTGTTCTCTGTATTTATTATCAGGTCCTCTGCAAATAGAAAGAGTTTTATTTCTTCCTTTCTGGGTGCATTTATTTATTTTTCTTGCCCTGGCTAAAACCTTCAGTACAATGTTGATTAGAAATGGCAAAAGGAGATAACCTTGTATTGTTCCTATTCTTAGAGGAAAAGCTTTATACTCTCACCATTATTAGCTATAAGGTTTTAACATATAGTCTTCTTCATATTGAGAAAGCGCCATTCTAGTCCTAGTTTGTTGAGTGATTTTTGTAATGAAAAGTGTTAAATTTTGCCAAATTTTTTTGCACCTATTGAGATGATCTTTTATTCTATTAATATGATGCATTACATTGATTGATTTTTGTGCATTGAACCAACCTTGCATTTCTGGGATAAATCTATTTTGGTCCTGTATAATCCTTCTTAATGTGTATAATCCTTATATGCTGCTGGATTCAGTTTAGTAGTATCTTATTGAAGATTTTTGCACCTATATTCATAAGGGATATTGACTTGTGGTTTTCTTTTCTTGTGATATTTTGTCTGCTTTTGGTATAGGGTAATACTGACCTAATAGAATGAATTAGAAAATGTTCTTTGGCGAGAAACAACAGCACAAAACAGTTAACAAACAACAGAAAGCTCTCAAAATTGAGTCTGAAAAATCAAGAGAAGTTGTGTCTTATTTAAAAATCACTATACCCGGCATTTTGTAGACTATATTGTAAACAAATGCATTTGCAGAAAATAAGAATTTTATGAATTGTTAGATACAAGATACAAGCTAGACACAAGGAAATGACCATAGTAGCACAGAAAATGACCTGTATGACCTGATAGGTAATTCCTAATGGGGAAAACTGAAGTTCAATATAAAAACCTCACTGTAGATTATTCATTACTTGTTTAAAATAAGTATGCTTGGAGTAAAGCACAATTATAAAAATGTATAAAAATTTTATTTCATAATCACAGTTTAGTTGCTTTCAATGAAACTTTGTGGCAGAAATTGTGAATTGTTTCTCCATTATCTCCTCTCTTTTTCTTCTTTAGTAATATAGGAAGATTTAGCTGGACACATAACTATTCACAGACTACATTTCTCAGTCACCCTTGCAGCTAGGTGTGGCTATTTGAGTAGGTTCTGGCCAATAGGAAGTGGGAAAACATGATATGCAACTTTCAGGTCATGTCCTTAAAAAGACAGGAATTTGCTCTTCCTTCTTCCTAGTCCCTGCTTGTTAGAATGTGGAAATCATGGTGGAAGATAGAGCAGCCATCTTAGACCACAAGATGAAGCCACATGCTGAGCATGGAGAGCAAAAAGGATCCAGACCCTCAACTTCACTGGTCTCCTTAAATCCTTTTACTCAAGTAGTCACTAAGTAAGAAAGAAATACAATTCCATCTTGTTGACTGCCAATTTGGCCTTTGTTACAGAAGCAAAGTTATTAATAACATCCTAACTAACACAACCTCTGTCTAAAGTTGCAAGTTAAAAAAATAAAACCTGGAGGTACTGTTGAAGTCTAATATATTTTATATAACAGGCTGTAGCTTTCAACTATAGTCACAATTTTGTATTGTAAAACAAATGAGCAAAAAAACCAGATAATTAATACCCTTTTTCTGTCATTTGTTTTTCTCTTCTCACTCTTTCTTAAACATACTTTAGTCAAGACTCTTCTTCTCAACCCTCCACCAGAATCACTCTTGTCAATATCAACAATGACTTCCAAGTAATGAAATTCGATTTTTAATTCTCAACCCAATTTATACTTCACCTGTCAGTGTGGACACATGTGTGTTTTCTCCTCTTTTTTGAAACACGTAATTTTGTTTGCAGAGCACCTTGCTCTCCTAGGCTCCCTCTATCCTCACTAGCTGTTCCTTTTCAGCCTTTTCCTTATCCCCCCTACTGCAGGAAGTACATCTCAGCTCCTGGAACTCTCTTACCTATACGCAGTCACTTCTTTGGTGATTATACACAGTCTCATATCTTTAAATATCATACAGATAGTGCAACTCCAAATTTTATGTTCAGCCTACTAGAGCGTAAACCCTCTGAGGGCAGGGATCCTTGTCTGCTTTCTCCCAGAGATACTTTGTATCTTCAGTGCCTAGAACTGGGTCTGCCACAGGCAGGTGCAGCAACTGAACTAAGTGAAGAATAAATGAATAAGTAACTAGAATCTGCTTTGCTTCCTAACTAATCTCTTTAAAGTGGTTAATATTTACTTTCCCCCTTGAAAGTTTTACTAGAGGGCAAGGAAAACCCATATCCTTGCTTAACATATTGAACATATGCAGCATAAATTTCAACTCTGAATTCCTGGGAGCACAGACAAGCTGTGTATCACTCTCACTGCTCTTGCCAGCTATGCAGAGAGGGTGATGACGACGTTCTCTGTTGGTTTGAAGAATTTATAGCACTGGGGAATATGGAAAGATATGCCAAAGTCAATAACAGGCTTAAAGAAAATGAGTGCTTATGAGTATTCAGTACTTCGTGTCTGTGAATTCTAATCCTCAATACAGATTCTTTTAGGGTCACAAACAATCCTCAAAGACCAGCACTTTTAAAGGGTGTTTACAGGGTCTGCTTTGTTTCTGGGTATAGTTAAAAACCAATTATACTCAGTGAGATACTAGGGCACAGAGAAAAGAGCACGTGTGTCTAATTAAAAGTATTATCAGTTCAATGCAGGCTCAGTTAGTCCCGATACAACCTGTGCTTACCCAAAACTGAGCCCAGGGACTGCAACAAGCTCTTCCCTTGAAAAGCCATGCTAATAGCATGCACAAGTTTAATCTCTTCGATGCTGGCTGGTCTCTGAGTGAGCAGCTTGGTGTAGGTGTCTATGTGTCAGTGTGCTTATTTGTGTATGTAAGTCTGTGCCCAAGAAAGTATGTCTGTGTCTATGTTCTGAAAATATTATGCTCAGATCTCCTGGGGGGAAAAAAAGAGCTATTAGCTGAAAATCTGTCTGTGAATAGATAAAGCAGAATGCTCAGGAGAAAAGAATATTTCCCCTCTGGGAACCTGGATTCTCAGAAAAGGTATCTTCAGAGCTTATACTTGACAGATCATTGCCAATGTTTTGATTTGGCAAAGTAGACCTACCCCCTGTATCTTAGAGAAATGAAGAAGGTAAGAAGAAGTAGTGTTGTGGGCCCAACTGGCTGCCCACCCAAACAACATCCATTTCCTCCTTCTTCCTTCTAACAGAAATCCAGTTTTGCTCAGATATTCAACTCTGCAGACCATGCAACTCAGGGGAAGACTGACCCCATTCTCTGCTCCAGAGGAGGATCCTGATTCATCTAAGCCAGGGGTCAGCGAGCTTTTTCTGTAAAGGCCCAGATAGCAAATATTTTAGGGTTTGCATCTACATAGGTTTCTGTCACATATCCTTCGGGGTTTTTTGGTTTTTACACTCTTAAAAAATGTAGAAACTTTTTTAAAGCTCCTATGTCATACAAAAATAGGCTACAGGCTGGATTTGGCCCATAGGCTATAGTTTGCCAACCCCTTGTCTAGCCAATCACAATAACTTCATTTCCCTTGTTAGTAGCTGCTTTAGAAGAGGGCATAGGATCCAATTCTGGCTAATGGGATATGGGGGAAATCTGTTGAAAGCTCTTGGAAATCTGTCTTCATCTCTCCCACTCCCAAGAAACTACTGTAGCCACCTTGCCATATGAACCAACACAGAGCGGAGGCAGAGCCAGGAGGCTCACGGGGGAGTGAAACCAGGCCCTTCATGGCACCATGCCTGCAGCCCCTCCAGCCTCTAAACTTACTGCTATGGGGACTAATAACTTTTGAAACTGTTTAAGCCAATCTGAACCAGTATTTTCAGTTAGCTGCTGCTCAAAGTGTTTTCACTGATCCAGAGAGCAAGGCGTTCAGGACTGATGAGAGGAGAGGACAAAGTAAATACTGAGGAAGATGACATGGCAGCTGCTTCCTCAGCTCCCTGGATTTCCTGTCCTTCTCTTTTCTTCTCTGTTCTTCTCTCGGATTTCAATATTACACACAATCTGAATGGATATTCAGTATTTTATTTTAAAAACCATAGGGCACAAAGTTGCAGATATATAGGATGAATAAATGTAAATATCTAACATACGATGTGAGTTTTATAGTAAGAATATTGTATCACATACTAGAAATTTGCTTAAAAAGTAGTTTAATTCTCACCACACACACCAAAAAAAAAAAAAAAGGGTAACTATGTGACATGGTGGACATGATGGATAGGTTAATTTGCTTGACTATAGTAATCATTTATATGTATATCCAAAGATATATTTTATTATATATGTTCAAGATATATAATGAACATTTAAATTTTTTTTAATTTTAAGTTCTGGCATACATGTGCAGGATGTGCAGGTTTGTTACATAGGGAAACATGTGCCATGGTGATTTGCTGCACCTGTCAACCCATCACCTAGGTATTAAGTTCCACATGCATTAACTGTTTATCCTGATGCTCTCCCTCCCCTGCCCCCACCTCCCGACAGGCCCCAGTGTGTGTTGTTTCTCTCCCCGTGTCCATGTGTTCTCATTGTTCAGCTCCCACTTGTAAGTGATAACATGCAGTGTTTGGTTTTCTGTTCCTGTGATAGTTTGCTGAAGACAATGGCTTCCAGCTCCATCCGTGTCCCTGCAAAGGACATAATCTTGTTCCTACTTAAAAACTTTAAATCCCTAGGATTTTAGAAGTGAAAGAAGAAAAAAAAAACACTAGGGATAATCCACTGTGATTCTTCTGATAGGAATGAGAAAATGGAGCACAGAGAGAAGAGATTTGACCTAATCACCCAGCCACCTGGTAACAGAAATGGGATTCGAAACTGGGTCTCAGATCCAAGTCTATACACTAGACCAAGTTATCCAAAAAAATCTACACATGAAGATTCATGTCTCCCAACAGTGCTTATTATGAAAACCAGAAAATCAAGATCTCCCTTTCAACATCAAGAGATTTTGTGATGGGCAAGTGTAAAATTATTATATCCATGTATTAGTCAGATTTATTTGGGGAAACAGAACTGAGAGAGAGGGAGTAAAAGAGAGAGAGATTTATTTTACAGAATTGGCTCATGCATTTACAGAGGCTGAAAAGTTGCAAGATCTGCAGTTGACAAACTGCAGACCTAGGAAAGCCAATGGTATAATTCTAATCTTACAGTCCAAAGGCCTGAGAATCAGAAGAGTCAATGGGTAATTTCAGTCTGAAGCCCAGCAGGCTGAAGACACAGGAAGCGCTGAGGCTTCAGTTTGAATCCAGAAGCAGGAAAACAGAAACAAAAACGCAAACCTATGTCCTAATTCAAAAGCAGTCCGGCCTTTGAATTGAAAGATCTCTCTTTGACTCATGGAAAGGGCAGTGTTTTTTTTTTTCTATTCAGGCCTTTAACTGATGGGATGAGACCCACCCAAGTTTAGAGAGGGCCCTCTGCTTTATTCAGTCTACTGATTTAAATGTTAATCTCATCCAGAAACATCCTCACAGACACACTGAGAATAATGTTTCACCAAATATCTGTGCACCTTATGGCCCAGTCAAGCTGACACATAAAACTAACCATCACAACCTCTTATCATTAGATTTCTGGGTTTGGGTAACAGAGAAGCAGAGTTGCACATACAGTCCCCAATACCTCATCTCTGATAATCACTCTGCCCAGCAGCTAGGGAAGAAGATTTGTGGCCCTGGAGAAAGAAGAGGCACCAAGACCTCCTTGCTGGGCCTGTTCTTTTGGAGTTGGGCAAGAAGGCAAATAAAGTAGAGCTACATATGATAACCCCATTGACAGGATTTGAAATGTAAATCCCATATTTTAGAATCAAACGGAAAAAAGAATAAAAAGCTTAGAAATTTTTACTCTTAAACTATAAGGAAGATTTTGAAACGACAGAAAGGCTTATGAGAATGGCATTATCTCTTGAGGTTTCTCTAGAAAGCAGGGGTCCCCAAGTTTTGGTGACAAGTGGCCACTTTTCATCCCCACAAAGCTTTATGCTCACGAATGTCGTAGAGCAAGGAGGGAAAAGGCCATAATAAAAACGGAGTGGAGTGGGCAACTCTTTCTTATGATTGGAATTTTGGCAAACCACAGAGCTCTTTGCTGGTAGTTATAAAGATCTTGAAGCCCCACTGTGAAAAGATTAAAGTCTATAGTTGGGGTTCATTGTCATTGAAACCTATCACCCTGTAAATGTTCAGAAGTAAAAATAACAGGAAGAAAAAACAAGAAGGAGCTCTATAGCAGTCACGTAGAGTAATAAGATTACAGAAAATCAGAATGTCAGCGCTTTCTAATGGGAAGTGAAAGACAGATATGGAACTCACTATTTCAAGAAATTAAAAAAGAAAGAAAGAAAGAAGTTAAGAGAGGCCCCACGAAAATGATGGCTCCATTCATTGACTTAAATAACATTTTCTTTGGACCTTTGAGGAGAGTAAAACACATTTTGCAATTTCATTGCCCTGGCTGCATATTTAGTAAGTTTTCAGGCCATCAGTAGGATTATAGAGCCTAGAAAGTCCAATCAGAGGCAGGAAGGAGGCTTAGCCACTATTTAAGAATGTGATTCTATGGCTCATGCCTGCACCAATATCAGGGAGAATACCCCAAAATGCCACAAGTGTAACATATCTGGGCAGCAATATCCTGTTTTTTAAAAAGTTAAAGAGAAGTCAGTTCATCACCATCATTCTTGGTAGATCAAATCTGATTACATCCATCTAGGCTAGCAACCCTCTTCCTACCACCTGAAAACCTTCCAACAGGGTGCATGTGACCCCCATCCTACCTGAGAATGTATCCCTTCATCTTCTGCCAGATTAAAGAAAGGGAAGCCAGTATCTGATTCTCAAGGTCACAAAAATGGCATCTTTTTTGTTGGCCCGCTTCAGAACTGGGGCAAGAGGTAGAAAGATCGAAAGCAAAATATTTGGAATTCGGCTATAAATCAAATGAAAGAGACAAAAAAAAATCTTAAAAATGTCTAATATCTTCTTCCTCTCCAGGCCATGGTCAAGAAACTGAATTATTATCAGCTCAGCAGGGTTCCCCTCTCAAGCTCCTTCCTCTGAGTACCCTCTCTCCACCTCCATAACTGGCACATGCTTCTGGGGACCACCAGGAACAAACCATAGGCCCTAAGGAAAGGAGATGATGGGAAGGGAGATAAGGAAGCTTGGCTGATGGTTTTCCAAGCCAGATTATTACATAAAATCAGATATACTATACATTTTAACCTCAGAGAATAAGATTTTTGTTTTGGGGGTTCGGCGTTTTTTTTCCAAGAAGAATTAAATGTTACAGAATTTGGAGGCATGATTGTACAGATAGTATATAAGGAAAAGAATCTTTTGTGCCACGAATGCTTAAAATTCTTAAAATTGCTAAGCCCAAAGATACTGAAACCTCAGAGCAATATTGAGTGACAGATACACTAATCTTCTTCCCATCCTTTTTATAAGAAAAGAAGATGGGACTCATAAAAATAAAGCAAATTGGGTGACAGCAACTTAGAAGCCTGGCTGGGAGGTAAGCCTGTCCTGATTTCAGAATGTTTATCTTTTTTTTTTTTAACCTTAATTTCTGGGATACATGTGCAGAATGTGCAGGTTTGTTACATAGGTATACTTGTCCCATGGTGGTTTGCTGCACCCATCAACCCATCATCTAGGTTTTAAGCCTCACATGCATTAGGTGTTTGTCCTAATGCTAATGCTCTCCCTCCCCTTGTTCCCATGACAGGCCCCAGTGTGTGATGTTCCCCTCCCTGTGTCCATGTGTTCTCATTGCTCAACTCCCACTTATGAGTGAGAACAGGCAGTGTTTGGTTTTCTGTTCCTACGTTAGTTTGCTGAGAATGATGGCCTCCATCTTCATCCATGTCCCTGCAAAGGACATGAACTCATTCCTTTTTATGGCTGCATAATATTCCATGATGTATATGCACCACATTTTCTTTATCCAGTCTATCATTGATGAGCATTTAGGTGGGTTCTAATTCTTTGTTATTGTGAACAGTGCTGCAATAAACATACATGTACATGTGTCAGACTGTTTGACTTTTCCAGTTACCATTATGCCTTCTTTCATCATTCAGAAAGGGGAAAGGAGAGAGAGAAAAGTTAGAAAAACATTAAAAGGCTTTTTATTTTTTTTTCTGGTTTTTTCTTTCTGTTTCTTTTTTTGTTTTGTTTTTTGTTTTTTTGTTTTTTTCTGAATAACCTTCAAGCAACTGAGTACATGAGTACCTGAGTTTTCTTTCCTGGCTCACTGTCATCAGCATTCCCCTAACCAATAAATGTTTTTTCTTGGGTTTCCCCTGAGTCCAAGTGTTCATTCCTTATTCTCTGCATCCCTCTTTTGATAGATCCCATTTATAAAGTCTAGAAAACTGGAACCATAATACTCCACTCCACCAACTACATCATAATAGAACACCTGAAGGTGTCCTTGTGCTCAGAGTCCCTGGTTCTCTGAAGATGACAATGAGATTATTATCTTCTTTTAATGTTATTATTTTTTGAGACAGAGTCTCATTCTGCCACCCAAGCTGTTGTGCAGTGGCATAATCATAGCTCACTGTAGCCTCGAACTCCTGGGCTCAAGCAATCCACCTGCCTCAGCCTCCCAAGTAGCCGTGACCACAACCGGCTCATTTTTGCTTTAAAATTCACCAAGTTCATCAGCCAGATCAACAGGGCAAAGAAAAAAACACTTGCCAAGTTCAAATTCTAAATTCTAGTGAATTACCTTAAGAGGAATTCTTGAAACATGAGGGTGGAAAGCAGAAGTATTTCCCTTTCCTAGTTTTATCCCACTGATGGCAATGACAAGAAGGGTTCAATTGTGCATAGAAACTTGTTCTGATATACTGCTTTATCTGTAATTGTCAACTCTTGCTGCCCATTTGAATCACCCGGTGAGTTTTTTTAAAATAAGGTCTATGTCCCTGCACTGTGGTTCTAATTCAATTGGTCTGTGTTGGGATCCAAGCAGCAGTTTTTTGTGTTGTTGTTGTTGCAGGTGTGTGTGTGTGTGTGTGTGTGTGTGTGTGTGTGTGTGTGTGTGTTTTGGGACGGGGCCTCACTCTGTCACACAGACAACAGTGTAGTGATAAAATTATAGCTCATTGCAGCCTCAAACTCCCAGGCTCAGGCAATCCTCCTGCCTCAGACTCCCGAGTAGCTGGGACTACAGGTGCACACCATTACACTTAGCTAATTTTTAACTTTTTTGTGGAGACAGGTCTCACTTTCTTGCCCAGGCTAGTCTTGAACTCCTGGGCTCAAGCAATCCTTTGCTTTGGCCTCTCAAAGTGCTGTGATTACAGGTGTGAGCCACCATACCCACACCTAGGCAATGGTATTTTTAAGAAGATTCCCCAAGTAGCTGTAATGAACAGCTCAGGTGGGGAACCACTGCTGACTTCATAAATAGGGCCTCCCTGTATCCATTTGAAAAATTATAATCCTGTGCTCATCTCTGAGGAAAGTGGCTCAGAGATGTCTCCTGCTCTTGCAGGTCACATACATATTCTTCACAGTTAACTCAGAATGGTCCAATGACTCATTTCAAAAGTCAAAAAGCTCAAATTCCATTTTAAGTAGATCTGAACAAGGACAATTGCAGCCCCTTGCATTTGAAAAGTACATCATATTTTACAAATTATTTCCCTGATGAAGTATCTCATTTGATCCTTACCACAGCCCCGTAATAAGCAAGTCAGATATTTTTCCCATTTTAAAGATGAGGAGATCAGTGGTTCAAACAGGGAGTGATTTCCCCAGGGTCACACAGATGGGAGAGGTAGAATTGGGTCTAGAACCCAGGTCTCCTATCTCAGTCTGGTCTTCTTGGCATCACCCAATGCTAGCCACCACCAGGCTTTCCATCCAATCCTATCAGCCCAGTCCTGTGAGCTGTCATGGTGTGCTTTCCACTCTGCTTCTCCACTGTAAGTTACATACGAATCACCTGGGGATCTTGTTAAAATGCAGAAGCTGAGTCACTGGGTTTGAAGCGGGTCCCAAGATTCTGCATTTCTAACCTGCTGTAAGTGACGCCGATGCTGCTGGTCCACAAATCATACTTGGAGTAGCAAAGGCATAACAAAATCACAAAATATATCCCTTCAAATAATACTGAAGAAAAAAATTCAGTTGAGCTTCATCCATCTTCTGGATGCTCACGAGACAACACACATATATGGAAGCAAACCATCAGATCCTTGGCAGTTCTCCCTGGTTAGAATATGTGTTATTGTTCTGGCAGCCAGATCATCATTGTGTTCATGTCTGGAATAGGATCAACAGCTGGAGCTGCAGCAGCCACTGGCTATAATTTCTCCCTTTCTCTTTCTCTCTCTCTCTCTCTCTCTCTCTCTCTCTCTCTCTCTCTCTCTCTCATTTACTTCTCATTCTCTCAAGCCAGAAGGATAGGGTCTGTGGGGCCACTGGGCCATCTGCCATGCAGCTGGCCTGAGCTTCTGAGTCAGAGAACACAATGGTGATTCACATTGTGCAATCTAAGTCCTTAGATGACATCTCCAGTTCCTGAAAATACATTGTCAGGGAATAGTTACATAGATAAAGGGTTTTGTCTTTGAAACCTGTTAAAGTTTGTCAGTGGGCTAGGCACAGTGGCTCATACTTGTAATCCCAGCACTCTGGGAGGCCAATGCGGGCAGATCACATGAGGCCGGTAGTTCGAGACCACCCTGGTCAATATGGCAAAACCCCGTCTCTACTAAAAATACAAAAAACACAAAAATTGGCTGTGTGTGGTGGCGTGCTCCTATAATTCCAGCTACTGAGGAGGCTGAGGCACGAGAATCATTTGAACTTGGAAGGCGGAGGTTACAGAGAGCCGAGATCGCACCACTGCACTCCAGACTGGACAAAAGGGCAAGAACCTGTTGCAAAAAGAAAAAAAAAAAAATATGTTAATGTATTAGCATCAATAAAGATGATCTTTTCCAGTTGGTTCTTATTCTTAAAATAATCAAACTGCTAAATATGTTTGCAATATATAGAACATCCTAGAGAGCACAAGGGACAGGAATTCCCAAAATGGGTTTAGCTTCATTCTCACCATGGACTAGACAATTGAGGCAAAGCATTTCATCTTTCTGTCGTTTAAAAAATGAGATGGTGGGATTCCACGCTCTTGACAATCTTTCCTAAAACCAATATCCAGAGTCATTGGTTCTACCCCTACAAAGTAGAAGAAATTCTTGTGGAGAAATTTTATCTTGTTCTTCTAATACCCCTACCCCCGCTCACAAATAGTCTACATTGCAACTGCTCCACAGTCCATTTGATCATTGCCCACTCTACCATGGGGCCATTCAATCCAACCAGTCATTTCTGAGAGCTGCCCACTTGGATGCCATCCAATCTTGAGGAGGCACCACTGAGTATGCACAGCTATGTCCTGACACACCAGAGACCCTCTCAGTCCCATATGAGTTGGATTCACCTTTCCTTCTAATTCCCTTGACCCTCTCCCCTTGCTGCCATTTCAATGAGCATATACATTTATATCCGTTACAGTTGTTGAGGGTTAATATTTTGAAATTGTTATTTGAAATAGTTTCTTTCCTAGTATTATCTCTTTTCACTTCTCTGTCACCCTCCCTACCATGTTCTCATAACTTGTCTCTGTTCTTCATTGGCTCAGGGGAAGAACGTGTCAGAGAAAAACGTTCAACTATCCCCACTAGTCTTTCAGCCATTTGTTTAACAAAAGTATTCAGGATAAAGAAGGCTCTCAAAGAAACCTAAACAAAGAATAATTTTCCTCAAGCCCTAAAGAGAAAGAGACTCTTCCTGAGGTCAGAGGGAGAAAGAGGTAGGTCAAGGAACAGAGAGAACCTATATCTCACTCCCTACGGTCACCACCTGGAAGAGAGCAAGACCTCAGAGAAAGAAGTGAATTGGCTATAGGGTGCACACAGACCAACAGGACCAGAGGCACTTCACCCAAGATCTTCCTGCCCCAAGCAAAAGCACAGGAATAGCTGAGAGTCACCATTCCTGAAGAATGACAAAGACAGAAACCATGTAAGTAGACAGGTATGAGAGGACCTGACCAGCACCCTACCCCAGTGTCTTGACATTGCACAAGATCCAGAGTGTGACACAATCCTGGGTAGACATGGGGAAACCCCAGAAAGGACTGAGATTAAGGTTTCTTTCCACTAACCTAGCATAATAAAGCTTGCAGTCAGAAATTCAAACCTGAAGTTGAGTTACTAAAATGAAGAAAATTGTTAATAATTCCTTCCTAAGACTCATGCCTGCTCTCCATCCATAGGGTGTTGTATTGGTATTACCCTGCATGAGCAACTCCAGTTGGAATTTACTTCAAAATATGAGGGAATCCAGTCGTTGTTTATTAAGTATTTCTTGCAAGCCAAGTATCCATTAAGCACCTAAGAGCAATGCATGGCATATAGCAGCCTCTTTGAACACTGCTGTTTGGTTGGTTGGCTGGCTGGTTGGTTGCTGAATGACCAAAATACTTAATGAGGCACTAAAACAACTCCCTTCCTTTATTTTACTGTACTAGTTTAAATACAGAAAGACAGAAACTACTAAAATCAGTAAAATGTGAACTAAGAGTGGGCCCCTAGTAATAACTTCTTCCAGATTGATTTCCTTGGATCTCTCCAAATATATGGCCTGAAAAAGTTCAACCCTCTTCACCAGAGAGCTTACCCAGGAAGGCAGACAGCTGCTCTATGTGATTTTACAAGGACTGTAAAGATGTTAAAAGTCTTGAAGCCCTAGGACCACTGTGAAATCTGGGATGCTATGTTTAGAAGTGACAAGCTTGCCTTGGCAGCTGTTCTGTAACCAGGCATGCCTGGGTGTTAACTGAAATTGAAAAGAGCCTTTCAACAGCCCTAGGTCCTCATTATTTTTTCATATTATAGCTCATGTTGCTAAAAATATTCCTAAACCCCTGCCTTTCGATAATTCAGAAGGAAAGGTATTATATGGAGAAATAGCTGAATAATAACCACCTCCCTACTGAAAGTTCAGGATAAACCTAGAGAAAACACTGGACTCCATCAGAGTAGCAGCCATATTGGATCCTGTCTGTTGCTGCGAGGTCTCTCTTCTCCCTGCTAAGACACACTTCAGATAAAAGCTTCTATATCTCTTCTTGCGTGAAAGTGAGACAGTTTCACATTTCAGATTGTTAGCAGTCACTGCTTAAAAGTTCTAACTCATTACCCACCTACAAGTCCTGTTTTGTTTCTTTCTCTTAAAAAAATATTTTTAATAGGGCTTAAGATTTGGGATATAAAGCAAGAACACAGGAAAGAGGTATGATTTCAATACTCAATTACAAATGGCAGAATTATGATACTGGAGTTTACTTCAGTGTCAGCCCTCATGTCTTATGGGAATTCCTTCCTTACTGACGTTTCAAATCCTTGCTGTATTTAGTGAACTTAACAGATAACTTTACTGGTTACTACATACATTAAACACCAAGCAAAAAGAATAAAGGAGTGAAATCAATTTTTACTATCTACTCCTGGTAGAATGTCAAGGGCTCTGCAGACATGAAATGACTAATAAGAGCCTCATGTTTCTATTTTTCAAAGACAGCAACTAGAAAAGGAGGAGCTGTGAACCCAAAGTTTTCTAACAAGTCAGAAACATACAGATATATTATGAGGCAAGGATAGAAATGCTCTCAGCCTATCCAGCCTAGATACTCTTCCACAAGCTTAGTTAAGTCACCTGAAATTAGATTGTCTTGTCTATGAAATACTCCCTTTTCCCAGAATGCTTAGAGAGTCGCATGAGTCTTGGCAGTTTGTGTGACACCTATTCCCAATTCTGAACTTGATTTGAAAAAATAAAAATCCTGGCTGGGTGCGGTGGCTCACGACTGTAATCCCAGCACTTTGGGAGGCCTAGGTGGGTGGATCACAAGGTCAAGAGATCGAGACCATCCTGGCCAACATGGTGAAACCTCATCTCTACTAAAAATACACACGAAAAAATTAGCTGGGCGTGGTGGCACGCGCCTGTGGTCCCAGCTACTCGGGAGGCTGAGGTGGAAGAATCGCTGGAATCCAGGAGGCAGAGGTTGCAGTGAGCCGAGATTGTGCCACTGCACTCCAGCCTAGCAACAGAGCAAGACTCCATCTAAAAAAAAATAAATAAAATAAAATAAATAAAAATCCTTCCTACCTTTTTCTCTTGCCCAATCGGTTTATCCAACTATCCCTAGAATCAGTTTTAGCATTGAACAAGCCTACCTAGCTCTTCTTCTTCTTAGCCAGTTGGCAATTCCTATGCTTTGAATGTGTTTCTGTGTTGGAAACTTAATATGCAGCAGTACTGAGAGGTAGGACCTTTAAGTTATGATTAGGTCATGAGGGCTCTGTCATTAGAACACGAGTGGGTTTGTTATCACAAGAATGGGTTTGGTATAAAAGTGGGTTTGGCCCTTTCTTGCTCTCTCTTGCCCTATCTTTGTCCTTCCTCCATGAGGGGACATAGCAAGAAGGTCTTCACCAGATACTGGTCCTTCCATCTTGGACTTCTTAGTATTCCAAATTGTGAGCCAATAGATTCCTGTTCATGATAAATTACTCAGTCTCAAATATTCTGTTAAACCAGCATAAAACAGACTAAGACAATAATAGGCAAATTATTTAATCATTCTGTAAATAATTTAAAATTTCTGCCTTAATTTTTTCATCTTACAAGTGAAGGTAATAATAGTTTCTACCTCATAATATTCTTATGAAGACAGATTAGAATTCTATTTTAAGGGTTTAAGGCAGTTTGAGTACATATCAAGCACTAAATATTTGTAATTATTACTCCTGGAGACTCTGAAGGCTTTTTCTTAGGCACACACACATATATCCCTTGCCAAATTACAGAAATGCCCTGTTTTTGTTTTGTTTTGTTTCGTTTGAGATAGGGTCTTCCTGTGTTACCAGGCTAAAGTGCAGTGGCTCAAACATGGTTCACCAAAGTCTCAACTTTCTGAGCTCGTGACATCCTCTCACCTCAACTCCCAAGTAGCTGGGACTATGGGCATGTGCCACCATTCCCAGCTAATTTTTTTTTTCATAGCGATGGTGTTTCACCATGTTGCACAAGCTGGTCTCAAACTTCTGACCTCCAGCTATCCTCCCATCTTGACCTTTCAAAGTGCTGAGATGATAGGCATAAGTCACCACGCCCAGCCAGAAATGCCATTTTTAATGGATATATCATGACTATTCTAGAGACAGTAGGCTAATTACATGTATGTTTTCCATATCTTCTCTTAGTCTGGTGAGACTACCATCATTTTTTGCTGAATTCCTCGGACAGGGCAGACTTTGTGAGCCTCCCACCTCACTTACAGTTTCAGCGAAGTTCAGCTTCTAGCTCTGGCCTTGCACTAAATACTATTCTTCAGGGCTGTATTCATTTGCTTTACTCTGACCTCCTCTTGCACAGCCACAAATTACCAGGCGATCTCCCTTTGCTTATTCCTTTCAACATTCCTCACCTTACTAGCCTTTGCCTTGATTCGTCTCTTCCTCATCACAACATCTCATGCCTTTGCTTTTTCTCCATGCTTCCCAGCCCCAAACCTGCCATTACTTGATGGCTATGTGGAGGTAGATGATCAGATTTTGTTCAAGCTTCTGCAGGGGAAGATGTTACCAAGAATATGGTTGTGCAGCATGTTCTTATTAAGCATATTGAAGTGCTTGGTCTGTTGGCACTGCACTAAGTACTATAGGAGAGACAGCAGAACATAAGGCAGAGACTTGACTTCAGGGAGTTTATAATTATTAATAATAATTTCTAATGTACAAGCAGCCCCCACTCCACCATGTTCTAAGAAAGCAGTCAGGAAATCCCAGGTAAGGAGAATAATATTATGTGTAAAAAGTGGATATCTAAATTTTTAATTTTCTCAACCCCAGCCCAGCAAAAGCATTAAGTATCTCCAATAATAAGTGGGTCTTTGCTTGAGAAAAGCCATGAAATCATATGACAGGATCATCAAATGCATGTATATACATAAATCAATTAGTGACTATTCCCTAAATCATGAATCTAAAATCCTTTTGCAAATTCATGATAAATGGACCATGTTCAGGCTATGTGTCATTTTAAACAACTTACATCTGTTTCTTGTAATTCATTAAGTGGCAAAATGCCATTTTACCCGTTCTATGCACCTATTGTTTAATTTGGCTCTGTTTTCAGCAGTCTGAATAGTGCTCTTTCAGCTGGACAATGTGTTTATTCACATAGCTGTAGCTATTCTGTTACTAGGAGTGTGTGTTTGAAACAGACATAATGTCTGGGAGGAAAGGAAACACCCAAAAGAAAAAAAAAATAAACACATATCATTTTTTTTCTCAATGACCTTTGCCCCCTGCACATATATTAAACACATTATACTCCTCAAAACATCTTTATAGAAGAAGACATCTATAGAGACTTTATAGAAGACTTCAAAAAGTAGAAGACTATCTCAAGGTTGAATCTAAGTGGATGAGCTTCGACTCCACATTGCTTAAACACTGATAGGCCTTCATGAGATGCCTCTTCCCTTTCTTACTAAGAAAGACAGAGTAATGCTTCTGTCCTTCTTACAATGCTAAAAATGGCTAAAGAAATCCTGCCACTTAAATGGAGCTTCTTGGTTATAATTTTTAGTACACCCTCTGATTCAAGGCATCATTTTGTAGTGTGGGGAGCCTATGATTCTGAATGGCAACATAGAATGCAATTGGGAAGAATCTTTTATAAAATATTTCAACAGAGATGAAGGATTTTGGGGCCTACCTGATAAGGGTTAAACATGGGAAAACTGAATAGCTGCTCTTGGGAAAGGGGACCCCTTGAGTCCCAACAAGCTCTAGTGTTGAATGATTTCATACTAATAACATGACTGTGTTTTTCAAAAAGTATTGTGGTGACCAGATTTGCCAAAGAGATAACATGAAGGAAATCTGAGTAATGAGTGAAGCTGCCTGTCAATCATAATGTAATTCAACAGGTGAAACAGAAAGAGGTCTCTTGAGAAATGGTTGGCCACAGGGTACAACACCTCACGAAATTTCTTGCTGGTGAAACTCTCTTGCTTTGCTGAGAAGGTCTCATTTGCTGAGCTTTCACAGATGTAGAAATATGGACTCAGCAGGTTGCAGAGCCAATTGGTAGTTTCAATCGTGTCACTTACAAGAAGAATTTGATAACCAATTCAGAAATGAATTGTGCTCCTTTCCTCTCTTGATTAGCATACCCCACCAAACCATTCTGACTGTCTAAATGTGTCATCTCAAGTCTTCACTTGTTGTGGAGCTTATATATTGAGTTCTTTCCAGAGAGCAAAACTGTGGTTTGTGTGGAGCGGGGAAGGAAGGGCATCTATTACAAAATCAAATAATTTGCCTTTCATTCAGTAATGAAAATTCACATTCTAGCAAGAAAGAACTAGGAACACAGTCTGTGTTGAATAATTTTACTTGCTCATTTCAAAACTTACAAGACAATGATTCTATTAACATTTATGTTCCTTACTAAATATATCACAGAGATCGTATCACAATAAAATGAAGCTGAAAATAGATTGAATGAGTAAAAACATCCTCATACGACTCTATTTCTTAACCAAGTTAATTAACATCCCTAAGCCTTGACCCTCTTGTCTATAAATCATGATCAGCCTGGCACTACATAGGTCTAGGACAGTTATGATAACCAAAGGAACTACCATTTCCTTTGACTACTACATTTCAGCAATATACGTGAACATGCCTTTAAAACAGAAATGTGTTCTTCAAATGGAAGGTAGTGAGAAAATTCAAACCCAGGAAATTAAATGACTTGCATGAAACTGGCAATTAATTGGCGATGGGGCTGAGACTCAGAGCTAGCCATTTTTATTTGCTACCAAGATGTATTTCTTCTCCAGATCTTGTTACTTTTACAATTTCTTCTTGTGAAACCAAGGTAGCTACTTTAAAAAGCATGCTTTAGAAATAAGCACTCTACTCAGTCCTGTATTACCTAATTGAAAGAGTTTAACATCAAAATGTAGAACAATTATTCCAATGGCCATCTTCTAACTAATCAGGAACTCTTTCCACTAGAGATATTCAGTGAAAACCTGTTCTATTCTAGTCACTCCTCAGTGTCTAAGCCATCAGAGTGGAAAAAATGGGCAAAGTGAAAAAAAATGTTTTTAAGACCCCTCAATACCCCCAATGACAAACCCATTAACAACATAAAAATTACTGACCATTGTAATTTATGTCCACGATTACATGTGTGATTAACCAAGATGAAACTTGCTCAAGATAGTTCATTTCCAAGACACAGGGACTCAAGGTGTTCCTTCATATGAATGAGGACTGCTTAAATCTGTTTTCAGGCTCTCAAGGAAAGGAGGTGGGAAGGAAGGAAAGAAGAAATTGACCCTTCTAAAAGCCATTTTCCAATTCCAATCTAACTTTAGGTTTCTTTCTCTTAAATTCCCTTCTTTTAAGTTACTGAGCTGAATCAAATGGCGGCATCCAGGCCTGGTGTGCACAGCGACAAGCATTTCCGGGGGACTGCCTTGCACTTCCTACAGATCACACCTTGCTTAGTATACCCAGATGCACCCATTCCAAGCAGCATCATGTACTGCTACTCATCCCTGGGTCTTTTGCTGATGTACTGGCACACAGCCAGGCATTCAGCACCTGGTATTTCTGTAATTTGCTTTTCTTCACAAAGCGCACTTCTCTACACTTGCTCTTGATTGGAATTCATCTTGTTTGTAACTGAAAACCTCTGCAGTTTGTCATAAAGTCACTCTAAATTCTAATGATAGCCCAGTAGCCTCTCGGGCCTAGAAGAAACCTTGGAGACAGTGATTCTGACCAACCCCCGTCTGCGCTAGAGGAGGAAATGGAGATCCAGAGGCATAAAAGGACATTTCCAGGAATATGCAATATCTCGGTTAAGCTCTTGGCACAAAACGGAATTTGTCTCAGATGATTCGACTGAAGAAATGTGAATTAAAAAAACTACTTATAGAGGAGTGGACGGGATTAAGGCAAAACAATGGATGCTAAGATTCCCCTCCCTGCCCCCAGCAACCTGTACCAACAGAAACTCCTTACTTGTACAAGGTCTAAGATAAAACTGGGAAATAGCCACCAGAGCCTAGTGAGAGCAGGAAGGTAGGATGGGCTGCCCAATTCAAGGTGTAGCCAAGAAAGGACACAACTACTGTCCTGGATGCTGTGTCAAAACAGGGATGAATGTGAGAAATACCCCAACCACTCTTCTGCGCACTCTCCTGTCTCTTGCTGGTGCCTTCTGGGGGTGAATTTCCATAGGGCAGGGCAGGCAAGGGACGTGGCCTGTTCAGGCCAACTCCCCTGCACATAGAACTGAGCAGGGATAGAATAGAGAATCAAGGCCTGACACGGTGGCTTTCGCCTGTAATCCCAGCACTTTGGGAGGCAAAGGCGGACAGATCACCTGAGGTCAGGAGGTCGAGAACAGCCTAGCCAACATGGTGAAACCCTGTCTCTATTAAAAATACGAAAAATCAGCCAGGTGTAGTGGCAGGCGCCTGTAATCCCAGCTACTTAGGAGGCTGAGACAGGAGAATCGCTTGAACCCAGGAGGCAGAGGTTGCAGTGAGCTGAGATCGCACCACTGTACTCCAACCTGGGCAACAAGAGCAAAACTCCGTCTGAAAAAAAAAAAAAAAAAAAGACTAGAGAATAGATTTAGAGGAGCAAAGGGAGAACAGCTAACAGATATGGTTAATTCAACCACCTAACCTCCGTTTTCACCAGGATCCATCTCATTACACATGCTCTTATTTGCCTAACAAATTTTTACTGAAGAGAATTAAAGAAAAAGTAAAAGAAATGAAGGCAAGTAGGAAAAAGGTAGAACAATCCTATGTCCAGCACTGTACCAAATACTATGAGGTGTCAAAAAGAAATAATAAAAATATACTATAGTAATGTACTTACCACATATATCAATACATTGTATAGTATTTACCCTGTGTCAGGCGCGTTCTAAGCACTTCATATATAGCAACTCATTTAACCTGCAACCTTATTTTACAGATGAGGAAACTGAGGCATAGAGCATTGAGCAGGACAAGCCCCAATCCTTTTGCTGAAAGGACATGCTTTAACCACTACTCTACACTGCCTCTCTAAAGTAAAAAAAAAAAAAAAAAAAAAGTCCTTGGGGGAATTCAGTATATATTTAGGGAGATAGTAACATTAATGCACTAAAACTTAATTATCAGAGTTACACAGTCACATTTTGCATCATTACAAGACAGCAGCGAATAAGTCTGGGGTGGGGAGTTCAGCTTGGGCTGGAACAATCAGGGAAGAGACCAAGGTGATTATTAAACAGCGCCTAACCTGGAAACAGCTCCAGGTAATGGCAGACCTGCTGGGGCAGAGCCAAAAGCAGAACCCAGGACTCCTAGTTCTCCAAGGAAGAATGACTAGTTCCCTTGCCCTTGACAATTGTCTTTCCAGAGCTTCACAGAAGTGTTCTCAGGGACAGAGTTCCAATTCACAGATCTGGTACCTCATCCAACAGGATCCCAGAGGGTCACCTTGCCCAACCTTCTTTCCTCAGCCCATGAAGTATTATATGCTCTTTTGTCAAATGAAGGAATTCTTCTGCTCTCATTTTCTAGATTCTTGGGGTAAGGCCAGTGACTAGTAATTTTTAAAGAACTAAACATAGGCTGGTCATGGTGGCTTACACCTGTAATCCCAGCACTTTGGGAGGCTGAGGCAGGCAGATCACTCGAGATCAGTGATCAGCTTGAGACCAACCTGGTCAACATGGTGAAACCCCATCTCTTCCAAAAATACAAAAATTATCCTGGTGTGGTGGTGTGCGCCTGTAATCACAGCTACTTGGGAAGCTGAGGCAAGAAAATCACTTGAAACTGGCAAGTTGCACTCCCGCCTGGGTGACAAAGTGAAACTGTTTCTCAAAAAAAATGCATCAAACATAGACTTGTAAATCTATGCACAGGAAAACACTCGAACAACAGAATATAAGCAAAGTAAATCTAACCTTGTATGCTAAACATTTATCCTTATTACAATCACTCTTGAATATAATTTAGACTCTAAGACAGATGATTACGTTTACTTTCTTAACTATCTCTCTCTTAGAAATGTGCAATATTTAATAAAAATATGATTGGAGCTCTTTTTGTTCAAGGACCAAAGTAATTTTCTTCACTTGTGTACACATTTTTATGTTGAAGGGACTAGGCATCCCATTTGGTTTTATGATGTTGTTATGTGGTTTTCAATTAGGTTTCTGTTACGTTCTACAAACAGAAAAAACAGCCTGTATCTAATTTAATACCTATAAATTTCCACAGATGGCCGCGGAATACTGTAGGCTAGTGGATAAAGATTTTGCCGCATGTTTTCCAATTAGTGACTTAAAATTCTGTTTCTAACACATTCTTTTTTATTAAACATTTCCATTCACTATTTTTTTTTTCCAGAGAGTATGATTATAAAATAATTCTCTCAGTTTCACTAGACAAAAAAGACATCTGATTTGAAACAGTTCATAGGTTAGGCAGCCAAGTTAGAAATAGTTCAGCTGCAACTGAATAAAGGCAATAGTGTTAGGATGGTTGTCAAAAGTCAGATTCATCAAGACCAGTTTGATCCCAGTGTATATAATGCACCACAGAAGATGGAATTTTTTTTATCTTTTTGAGACAGGGTCTCAGTCTGTCACCCAGGCTGGAGTGCAGTGGCACAATCATGGCTCACTGCAGCCCCAACATCCTGGGCTCAAGGGATCCTCCCACCTCAGCCTTCTGAGTTGCTGGCACATGGCCACACATCTAGCTAAGTTTTGTATTTTTCATAGAGACAGAGTTTGGCCATGTTGCCCAGGCTGACCTCAAAGTCCTGAGCTCAAGTGATCGTCCTGCCTTGGTCTCCCAAAGTGCTGGGATTACAGACATGAGCCAAGGTGTGCAGCCTAGAAGATGGAAATATCTGAAGGTATAGCAGGAGAACTATACTCCTAAAGCAACCATGAAATTCCTTATATGTCCGTCTATGCTCAAAAATGCAGCCTTGTTCTCCTGCCACCTGAGCCTGTGCCAGTGTTGAAGGGTACAACGCTGAGTGCAAGATTTAAGGAAAAGAGCACAGGGTTTGAAATCAGACTGCCTTGAATTCAAATCCATCTCTACCACTTACTATGATGAGATCTGGGGCAAACTATTTTCCAAAAATAGAAATAATATCTTCCTTTTTAAAGGTTTGGGTAGACAAATATCATAAGCACTCTCTCATTGCCCACCGTGAGCTCAGTCTCGAGAAGAGACAAGGCCATAAACAAAGGGTGATACCTCAGAGTGGTAAAAGCTAAAAGATTAAAGGACCAAATGAAGTGAGAGCAACCGTGTGTGAGGGTTCAGGAAGGCTTTACAAAAGAGGGGGACATGTGAGCTGGGTCTTAGAAAAGGCAGGAAATAGCTTAAAATCTCTGGAGTTCTCCACAAGGACACAGGAAAGGGAACATCACTTACTGGGGCCTATTGGCGGGTGGGGAGGCTAGGGGAGGGATAGCAGGGTGGGGGGATTGAGGAGGGATAACATGAAGAGAAATGCCTAATGTAGGTGATGGGGGGGATAGATGCAGCAAACCACCATGGTATGTGTATACCTATGTAACAGTCCTGCGCAATCTGCACATGTACCCCAGAACTTAAAGTATAATAAAAAAGTAATAATAAAAATAAAAATCAGCTGCAATATCTTTAAAAAAAAAAACTCTCTGGAGTTCTCAATGACACCTTGAGTGCCAACTGTGATGATGATCCATTGTTCCCTAGAGAACTGGGTTGAAAAGAATTTTCAGGACACAACTGAGATCAGTGATCCAGCCTATGGGAATATCTTCAGGCGAGGTATCTGTATTAGTCAGGGTTCTCTAGAGGGACAGAACTAATGGAATACATAATATATATTCTAGTATGTTTCATTATTATATATATGGGAGTTTATTAAGTATTAACCCACATGATATTAACTCACATTTGTTAAGTATTAACTCACAGGATCACAAGGTCCTATAATAGGCCATCTGTAGGCTGAGGAGAAAAGAGAGCCAATCTGAGTTCCAAAACTGAAGAACTTGAAGTCCGGTGTTCAAGGGCAAGAAGTATTCAGCATAGGAGAAAAATGGAGACTGGGAGGCTAGGACAGTTCTTCTTTTCAAGTTTTTCTGCCTGCTTATATTCTAGCCTCACTGGCAGCTGATTAGACTGTGCCCACCGGTCTGCCTTTCCCAGCCCACTGACTCTAATGTTGATTTCCTTTGGCAACACCCTCACAGACACTCCCAGGATCAACACTTTGTATATTTCAATCCAATCAAGTTGACACTCAGTATTAACTGTCACAGCCTCTAAGAGGTAGTCCTCCCCAGTTTATGGGTTTTAACTAGTTGTTGGCCTCAGTTTACTGATCCAGCGTTCCAATTCCCCATGATACCCCGCCTAGCCTCCCCTTAAGCATGGGATACTTCCAAATATTGGCAGATATCCTAATGTGAACTGATGGACCCACCAGAAGGTCAACAGCCATCTGGTAATGGGCATCTCCTACCACATTGTTTCCTGCTGTGGCACCCACCTGCCAAGGTAGATCTCTGTGGACAGTGACGCCTGCCTGAATGGAGCCTGAACCCATCACAAGTCTCAGATGCAGGCCATAAGAATGTCACCTGCCCAGCAGGAACCAGTTATTCAAGCGGGTCCAGTTCCCCAGCCCATGCCCCACCAGGTCCTCTGATGTCTTCCTTTACCCACCAGCTGCTGTTAGTAAGGATCCAGCAGGCCTGCCCCTGGCCAGTCTGCAGTACGACAGGATCCAATGCCCTCTCTCTCACTCTGAATCCAAGCCTTCCAATACAGGAAGGAAAAATAATGCTAACCCACCTCTTTCATCATGTGCTTCTGTGGAACACCAGCGCAGAGTGCTCCAGGAAGCCCACAAAGAAAATCTAATCCCTCTTTCATATGACACCCTTTCACACCTTACACACAGCTTTCATGCCATCTTTGAATCATGTCTTCTCAGGCACAAATTACAAACACAATCAACACTCGAGTGGACACAAGTGCAGTCCATGCTACTCAGCTCCACACCCACCCAGGCTTATAGCACTCAGGGGTTCCTTTGTGATGCTTCAAGACGCTGCCCCTCCATAATCAGCTTTCATCCCTGCTCAGTATCTATCCACACACCACACACCACCTGCCTCCACCCACACTGATCCAGAGTGGAATCATTACTTTTAACTTCCATTCTCAGCAGGGAAAGTCTTTTGTGTTTTGACCCCAGATATTCCTACTCTTCAGCTTCTGGTAGAAATTACTTCTGCATAGCTGCCTCCATCACAGCCTCGTCGGACTAGTTCCTTGCTTCTGCCTGGAGCTTCTCTCAATCTTCTATGTGGGCTGTGGCATTGGACCCAGCTCTGCAACTTTATTCACAGTACACCAGTTCACTAAATTTGGCGTTTGGGGGCATCTTCAGGCCTCTGGAGTCTGCTTTTGCCTTTTTTTTTTTTAACTCAGAGGGATTCATTGCCTTTTCCCAGCGTCCCTCAACCTCAACTCAGGGACCCTCCCTCCTCTTCACCCCTGACACCCCACCCTCAGCTTCTGCTCCAGGCTGGTTGTTACCCTTATAGAAACTAGCCCCATTCCAAGGTTCACAGATACAGATACGCATGCAAGGTAACTCCCACTGACTTCCATTGGTTATTACTTCCCGTATCTCCAGCCTGTTTCAAGTGGAGAATCACACTCTTCGCGAGGAGCATGCTGCAGGTGTCATGAAGATCAGAGCTTCTCGCTGGCTGTGTTAATGGTTTCCATTTTCCCCTATCTCTGAGCCAAGCATCAGTATGAAAGAACCTGTAATACCTTAGGGCCAGAAAGACATGCTGGCCAGCAACATTGCAGCACTGACTTCAGCGCCAGTAAATGGGAAAGCAGCTAGCTACTGCTAAAACTGTGAATTGGAGCCAGTGGTCCATCTTTAAATGTCTTCAACTTCCTGTTTTCCTCACTGGTTACTGGAGAGAGCTGCTGCTGGTGATGATCTCAAAATAAGCACCTTCAGAAAGCTATTTCAAACACTTGTCCAAAAGAATATTTGCTGGTATCAACACCCATCTATAACCCGTGACACATGGTTTACTTCTTCAATACTTCAATCCCCATTCACCTTCCATTTTCTTCTTTTCATTTTGCAAGTAATTCCGGAAGTCAGATATGGTCACTGGAAAAGAACAAGGGCTTTGGAATTAAACCTCTATCCTAATCCTGATTCTGCCACTGTCTAGCTATATGGCTTTGGGCGAGTAATTAAACCTTTCTGAACCTTATCCTCATGTGTAAAATGGAGACGATGGCAGAACCGCATCCACAGGATTATTGTGGGAATTGCTTTAGCTAATGTACGTCCATGTGTGTAGTATTTGAAGCTTCATGAGTTGGTTTCCTTTCCCCCTTCATTTAGGACAAGGAATTCATGAACCGTATCTTAGTGAATTGGCTTCCTCAATAGGAAAGGATTACTGGGCTAGTCTTCATTTACAAATCCGTGTTTCCTATCCTTAACATTCTGCTTTGCTTTGCCATAATGCCAGGGGCAAAAAGGGGCTCACAGGAGACTAGAGGCTACGTTGGGTTGCAAACTAACTATAAAGAAGGAAAGAAACGCTCCTTTTCTTTTTTTTTTTTTTTCTTTTTTGAGACAGAGTCTCACTCTGTTGCCCAAGCTGGAGTGCAGTGGCACGATCTCAGCTCATTGCAACCTCTGCCTCCCAGGTTCAAGCAATTCTCCTGCCTCTGCCTCTTGAGTAGTTGGGATTACAGGTGCCTACCACTGTGCCCAGCTAATTTTTTTCTTTTTTTTTTTTTTTTTTAGTAGAGACAGGGTTTCACGATGTTGGCCAGGCTGGTCTCAAACTCCTGACCTCAAGAGATCCACCCACCTCACCCACCTAAAGAGCTAGGATTACGTGTGTGAGCCAGCACTCCCAGCCAGAAAAATTCATTTTCAATAAGGTGAAGAAGAAAGCTGCCAGAGGGATGCGTGCTGCACGGACTAACACGACAAGGTAAAAGCAGGAAGAAAAAGGTGATGTCCTTCAGGAAAGTGCTGCTCATGAGAAGCTATCTGTGTTACCTTCTAAAATTTGCAGTCGCCCCCTGAAATACATTTCTTACAATATCAGAGAAAGCCTCCTCTTTTCGTTCAAATAGATAATATTACTTGTGACTAACATCATGTTTCTGAAACACTGTTGGTTGCTATGGTAACTTCATTGTGTGTGTTTAAAAGGGCACATGTCATCTCCATGGGTTGTTCCCTGACTTCTAGCAGCATGTAGGAGATTTCTTGGTGTACTGCACGCTTTCTTGACAGGCTGTTTTTTGGCAGTGTTTTGCTTTGTGTTGGCCCCCGGCAGCATTCTTCTGTAGGATTGCTAAGAACGGGCTGGGTCACCTGAGATGCTTTTGCTAAGTCTCCTGGAAAATTACAGGAGAAAGAGAAAAGATGGAGCCACCACTGGGGCAGCAACAGTGGTAATACTCACACCAAGGTGTCACAGGAGCACTTGGGATGGAGGTGGGTAGAAGAGCAGGTTTTCTGTGGGTGGCCTGGAATGGTCACAGGGAAGTCCCAGAAGGACCCTGGAAAGGATAGCCCCTGGTCAGAAAGGTGCACAGTGCCACCCACTGCAGAGTCCTGATGTGAAAACCTGGAGATATGACTTCTTAGCCTAGTTCAAATCCTGCCTCACCCTAGGACCTTGGACAAGGTCCCTAATGTTTCTGAGCCTTACATTCTTCTAAAATCTGAGGATCATTTCCAGTATCCCTTTTCTAGTCCTAATCATCTGAAATGGTAGAACCCTGAGTGAGACCAGAGCTTCCGAAAGTATGGCATAAAGGCTCTCTGAGGAATTAAAATCCCCAGGCCCTGCCTTAGATCTTATAAGTGAGAAGTTCTGGGTCGGAGGCACCTCAATCTGTACTTTTTCCAAATGCTTCAGATAATTATTGTATGAAATAAATGTAAGAACATACAGTGTGCCCATGAAAGCAGATTTCCAAGGGTCTGAATGTCAGGTTCCTTGCCATACACATCATGGTGGTTAACTTCCTCTAAGAAAATTGCTTAGAAGAGAAATAGCTACCTCTTCTGCAGGTCCCATTAGCCTCCAGTAACATAGCATCAATCCCAGATGTGCCTGGGAGTGGGAACAGGAGATTGTGTTACAATTGGAACAGTGGTCACAGTCTCAGGCTGTTCTTGCTCAGAAACTTCTGAAGAGGGGTCTCTAGTACACTTTTATTTTATTATTTTATTTTATTTTGAGATGGAGTCTTGCCCAGTCACCCATGCTGGAGTGCAGTGGCACAATCTTGCTCACTGCAACCTCTGCCTCCCAGTTCAAGCGACTCTCCTGTCTCAGCCTCCCGAGTAGCTGGAACTACAGGCGGCTGCCATCGCACCTTGCTAATTTTTGTATTTTTGGTAGACTTGGGGTTTCACCATGTTGGCCAGGCTGCTCTCAAACTCCTCACCTCACATAATCTGCCCACTTTTAGCCTCCCAAGGAATTACAGACATGAGCCACCACACCTGGCCTCTAGTACGCTTTTTATTCAGACTGCATTAGAAGCATAAACTTTCCTGCAGATAGTGTTGTCAGATAAAATACAGAGCATCCTGTTTTCTTGGTTTTGTGGGTTTTTTTGGTTGAATCTGGCAAACTTACTATAAACCCCTATCCCAGCATGTAGCCAAGAAACATAAAAGAAGAAAAAGTAAAGTTTTCCTCCCTTTTTACCCATAGGATGTTTCATGTTTCTGGACTAAACAGAAAAAAATGACCTGAGATGAGAAAAAAATGTATATGAAATAAAACAAGGTCTCTATAGAGCCTGAGTCATGGCTCTAACAGGTGCAAAATACAAGTGAGGCAATGGGAATAATTTTTCGAGAAAGCCATGTTCTCCTTTGCTTTGAGACCTTCCAAAACAATAACTTGATTTGTAAAGTCTTGAACCTCTTAACTTGTTTTGCTCCAGTTAACAACACAGTGACATCAGTGTGTCACAAGTTCAGTGCCAACTAAATTAAATGAACTGTGTATTAACTGCTGATACGGAAGAAGGCTTAGACTGGATATAAAAATATAGTCAATTTTAGCAACAACCAATGATTCAAAAGAGAAAAAGAATAAAAATCCGAATTCACCAAAGAAAGAAAAAGATTAGAAGTAAGACTGGACTGAGATAAAAGTCCAACGTGTGGAGCAGAGTCGGCAGCTGGAGCTCACAGTCCAGAGTCTTTAAGGTTTAAGCCGAAAGATGAGTAGACCTGCACGTAGTTCTGTCAATCAAATGGGAAGGAGATTAAGCTGGGACTCCCCGAGAAAATACAGATGGGTTCCATATGGAAGACAGTTGTTCTTCCTATAGTCCTGGAGGTCCTAGTTCCCCAATTCCTCAATCCATTTATTTGAGCATCTACTGTGTGCCTAAAGTTGTGAGTATCCCTGTCTTGGAGAAGTTCCTGATCTAACTAGGCAGGAAAGACATGCATGCTTGAAATTATTAGAGATGAAACCAACAATAGCTATGAAACAAAAGGGGAGAAATCCACATGAGCTTAAAGTGTCAGCAAATCTGATTGTGGAGGCAAAATTTGGGATTAGTCTTGATGCGTGTGAGAATGAAGGATTACAATATTTGGAGGTGAGAAATGAGTAAATGGGAAGTCTCAGGAATGAGGGTACCACGCTGAAGGAAGGGAGATGAGCAGAGGCATGTGCTCGGAGCCATGTTGGAGGAGGGGCTGACAATGCAGCCCCTGGCAGCTCTATCTGGCTCCCCTGTCATCCGCATTTTCTTGCCTGGGACAAGTGGTTCCAGGGAGGAGGGTCACAGTGCCCAGGATCCCCCTGCAAGGTAGGCCAAGCCCCTTTGAGATTCATGGATTATTCGGGTTTTGAACTGCCCCAGGACCCTGACCCCAGAGACAGAGATGGTGATAAAGTTTGGAATGCCATGAGACAGTTGGTCCTCTGACTTGGGGTCAGTGCACCTCTCTGAGTACTGCAGACATAGGATCTCCTCTCATAAATTACATGGGATTAGAAGAGGCTTTCATCTGGTGCCCAGATGCACTCATATTTGCTTTCTCCCTTTTCAGCGGAACCCCAGGTCAATCTTTCTTATACAATTCTTCTTCCATAGTGGAAGCTTTTTTGAGATAAAGGGGATTTTATTTTTATAAGATTGAGACTGAATGAAGAGGGCAAGGCTTACCTCAGTGAACAGCAAATGGTAGAACTTTAGGCAATAGCAGTGGAAATATTAAGCTTAGATAAAGTAATCCATTATCTAAGGGTGTCTGAAAAGTACCTGGGGGGAATCACTTACGTAAGGCACTCTCTGTCACTTAGATCTACCCAACAACTATGAAAAAGAATCATCTCTCTAAAGATGTTTAGAGGAGTAGAAATGATATACTAAATGAATATCATTTAGCGGCACGGACATACTATCCACTGAGGCCCCTGGTTAGTGTTTTTCTTCATGGCTGCCATCCAAAGGCCTAGTGAGCAAGAAGCACAGTCTTCCACGTAAAAGGAGTTCATTCTAGATAATAATATTTACCTTACTTTGAAAGACCTATTCATTTTTATTTAACAACCCCTTATGAAATGCTTACTATGTGCTGTTTTGTGTGTGTTTTAGCACTTGCTGTGGAAAGAAAGACAGAGAGAAAGAGAGCAAGAGCAACCAAGAAAATAAGCAAGGGGGAGAGACAGAGGAAGAGACGCAGACAGAGAAAGTTACCTAAGGAGTGATTCTGGAAACTTGGTGGGTATAAGAAGCACTAGGAAGGTTTTTGGAAATGCAAACTCCTGACCCCACCACTCAAAGATTCTGATTCAATGTATCTCGGAGTAAGTACATGAATTAGTGTTTTAGTAAGTGACCCAGTGAATTTGGCTACAGGGGGTCCCTGACCACACTGAGAATCATTGCACAGACAATAACAGGATGTGGAGGTCAAAAATAGGAAACCAAGCGGGCTGAGGCTATACATTGGTTAACCAAGAATTACAGAAGGCTTAGTGTGCCAGGCCCAGGTCTGCCAGCTGATAGTAACATAGGACACAGGTGTGTTTTCCCCACACTTGCAAAATAGTTCATTTGGAAGCCACAAGGAAAAGCTCTACTTGTCAAGAAGGCAGATCAAAATGGCAGCAAGGGGCCCAGTTGGCAACATTGGAGTTGCCATGACAACTGCAATGCCTGTGAGAGTTGAGCTGAGAAAAAAGTGGGTAAGAAAGAGGAGGTGAAGAACCTATGTTAAACAGCATGCCCTGTGATTTGTAAAGGACTGCTATGTCTGTGTTAACCCACATTATATCCCATATAGTGGTGAAGAAATCAAAAGAAAGAGGATGAATACCTTCCAAGAATGACTCGCAGGTAATGGGCTGGTGCAAAGCTGACCCAAGAAGCATTATTTTTCAAAACAATTATTTGTGGTTTTTCAGTTTGTTTCCAGTATTTCTAATATTGGAGACTCCACCAACTACTGAATGAATGAATCAAAAATTTAGACACAATACTCAAATGCAAGGATGATAAAGACAACTCTGAAAAACGACCACCACAGATTTTTATTTAATTAAAAATATTATACATGTTGTTGCATTTTCATGGAAAATATTGAGTTAAAAACACCAGCAGTGTTGGTTTTCAGAAACCTTCATGCACCCCATTCTGCCACCTGCTGCTTTCTTCTGCCCATGGCATTAACCACATGTTTATAAGAATTGGGCCCGTCAAACTGGAGCTTCCTAGAAGGTTATAGCTACAGGTCTCCTGGAGTGAGCCATTGTCTTCAAGACAGTGTCTCAAGTCAACTCAGATACCACCAGCTGTAGCTTCCTTGCAAACCATTGAAAGGAACTGGTGGAAAAGCCCCAAAGCACATGTCAACGCCAACTCAGCATAATTCTGTGCAATCAAGCACTGCTATGGCCTCATCCAGTTTCCAAGCCAGTTAGCAAATGACCTTATATTCTACCTCGCGCATTAGTGTCCTGAGCTCCTCTGCAAAACTTCCCTGAGACCCATGGTGGAAAGACACTGCCATATAGTGTTTATATTCAAACCATTAACAAATACACAAAAACATATGTGGCTCCATGCACAATACTATCAAATTCAAAATATATGTGTATACATACGAAATACAACCTTTGGCATCACTGACTAAAACATAGCCATGTGAGTATTTTTGAAGCCATAATATAATTATATATTTGTTTAAGAAACAAAAGGCATAAATTTTAACTTGAAAAGATTATTTTAGCCATAAACTTCTCACATGTAAATATAAGGTGTGTACAATACAGTCCTCTCCCTCAGTTCCTGCCTCTTCTTTCTTTGGACTATGCCATTCCCTAACTTAATTCCTTGACCCCACATCATAATGCTGCATCCCCATATTAATCCCAAGTGATGCTTTCACTAAAAGTGGAGCTGATGTGACAGAAATATCCCAGCTCTGTCTCTCTGCTCCTTTGCTTTAAATTGTAGTACATGTAATTTGGGTTCTGCATCCAGCTTTATATTAAAGAGAGATGAACTCCCCCCAAATATACAAAAAAGTTAGAATTGGCTCAGCTCTTGGAAATTGAAATATGGCCTCTCTTCTTTATAATGGTTTCTCAATTGATGGGAATAAAATAAGGCTGAAATTGCTTTTCACATTCTGGCTCTGTTGGGGGCATTTTCACATAGACCCCTGTTGTAAGAGGGCTTCTTTTCTTTAGCTGTCAAACACAAAAAGAAACAGTAATTACTGTTGAGGAATACAGAAACTGCTTCTAACCATAGTAGAACTCAACACATATTGGGTTAAAAATGAATGTTCACAGCATAGAAAATTATAAACCTCAGGAGATTTTCTTGATTCAGCTATTAACATTTATTTTAGATGAATAACTGTGATTTTGATGTTAAATGGCAATCATTTGCCTTGACCGGAAGTTAGGGAAAAGTGGCTTTGAGAAAGCTTCACAAAGAACACCCAGAAAGCCTATGGTAATCGACTGATCTAGTCTGCAAGGGAACAAGCCTGATAAGGTAAGAAGCTTTAGTTTTCCCGTTTGAGAGCTGTGTTTTTCATCTCCACTGCTGAACCTACAGCAAAGGACATGTCTGTCAGGTTGGGTAAAGGATGTTGGAATAGAGTGTATCTTTGTGTGTGTGTGTAAGAGACAGAGAGTGAGAAACAGAAAGAGAGAAAGAGCGAGAAGAAGGAAGACGAAGAGAAGACGGGAGGGAGGGAGAATGCTGAATTTGTAATGGCAAAGCCAGCCTCAGGCAGAGGTGCCTGAAAGGGACTGTCAAAAAGAAATCCTGGCAGGAGGCCTGATTCCATACTTCACCTCTTCCACCTCCAACACCTGTAATAAATAGAAACTGGGACTTTCATTTCCTGGCTGAAGGGGAAGGCAAACCTTCCCAGTCAAGCAAACTGGATAATAGGGATATGTGTTATGTGAGCAGCTACAGCTTGGACAAGGAAGGCACCAGAGTGGCACCAAGAGATGATTCCCAGGTGATGGAGAGGGACATGAAGAAGGAGAGTAAAGACTATCCAGGCAGTCCTCTCTAGCAGCATTCTGCCCAACCTAATCTCGTGTTTCAGGGCTGTTAGCTTAAGTACAATTGTCATGAAGACAAAGAGCAAAACAGCTGCCCCATGTTGTTGCAATGGTTACTCAAATTGAAACCCTGCTCAGAAGCACACGAACATTCGATATCAAACAAATTCATCTAAAATATTAGTCATTCTGAAACCTCAAAGGCCAATGCCTACGGTTCTAGTGTGTTCTTTACCACTGGCCTTCTTCCTCTTCATTTATTGCCTCATCTCAAGAACACTAAACTCAGCACCATCATTTGGTCAGTTGATACCGCTAAAGGTATCCCCATCAGAAATGGTCCACTGTTGACATCACACTCACCATTTTGCTCAAAGAAACAGCTGTGAGGAGAAAGCTATAAAAAAACAACCCCGAACTAACTGCTGCAAGGATCCAGAGGAGGAAGTCAGAATCTGGGCACGGTTCTGGATCTGCAACAGAAAACAAAGCAGAGCCTCCCTGAGACAGTTTTCAACTCTGAGGCTCTACTCCCGCACATTGGTGAAAAAAGAAAGTTAGAGCTTCCAGGCCTTGAGGACCACCCCAAAACTGCATGGGTAGCCCACCAATAGGTTTGGCTATCTGAGATTTCTTCCCCAGGAGCAGCACATCATCTCAAAAGCACAGGTCAAACGCCATCATGGTTAGCACTCCAGAGCTAGCGCCCCAACTTCCCCAAATCATTTTATTGTATAGTCAGAATGCTCTTAAGGTTGCCACCCATAACAAGCAAGGCTATCGTGTGGTAGTAAGCTCTTAAAGAGAATTTCCACAGTCCTAAAAATAAACCACCTGAAATTAAGGAACAAAACCGTTTTTACGCATAGAAGACAGCAATGCAGCAGGTGTCAACTCAGTGAAATGGCTTTGCTCACCAATTACATAAATCTGGGTTCCGTTGCCTACGCTCATGTAGTATGGCGGCGGGTACATGAGCTCCACCTTGCAGATGTAGAGCCCCATGTCCATGGCCCTCAGTCCTTGGATGGTGAGGTTCACTTTATTTCCACTGAAGGTGCCCGTGCAGATGGAATCATCCAGGAAGGTCAACTCATTCCCCATTATGTATGTTCCTGCACAGACTTCAGTCACCTGGCTGTCAGTCTGCCGAAGCACTGTCACCCGGATCTCAGTGGCTTTGCCTGGAGACGCATACTCACACACAAAGCTGGCGATGCCTCGGCTGCTGGCTAGCACCACAGCAGGCTGGGCCACGTGCATTGCTAGCATGGAAAAGCCAAAGGGAATTCAGTTAACTCATGCTTCTCTGTGGCCAAGCCCAGGCAAGCCCTTTAGCATTCTAGCTTCACCCCCATGCCCTTCTCTCCCTCTTCAACAAATCCATCACCTATCCCTTCCCCTATCCACACCCTACCCACACCCCCAGCCTCCCCTCCCTCTCTCAACTGTTTTCCAGCTACTCTCCATAAAGATGTTTTCTTACTGGGAAATGGATTCTTCAAGATGGTTGCGGCAGGAAGAACACTGATATGACAAACAAAAGACCTGGCTCAACCATGAAATATGTGATTTGGGGCAAGTCACACTTCCCTCATGTCCTTCATTTTTCTCACATACAGTAAGAGAGAGTGAGATGAGATGATATCAACTGGTGTTTGAAGGTTATGACAGAACAATAGGAACTATATAGTTCCGGAACTATGAGTGGTAGGGGAAATTCTGAAGCTTGAAGTACAGAATCTTGCTTTATCTCTCCAAGCATATGTCAAAAACCTCTGCCTATTTATTGAGCTTAGCACCCAGAAGTAGCTGTGTCTTGAAGCACTGTACCAGCCTCCACCTTCCTTGGCATTGTTGTAGAGTGGAAGATGTTGTTAGATGAAGGAAGCCACAGAGCCGAGGGCACCGGGTCGTTTCCTCTCCAGGTTGAGGCAACCCTGCTGTTAACTCCCGTGGGCTTCCCCTGACACCACTGCCGCCTTTCTGCCCTTTCTTTCTCCTTCACTTGAACACTCCCATGCTCCTTTGTTCTCTCTTCCCACTGGGTTCTACAGCATAAAGATGAGCTATCCATGCAGAGAGGCTTGCATCAATTCAAAAACAGTGGCTGTGTGCCAAATTATCTTCCTGTAACTAACCTGGCCCCTCTCCAGTCAATCTGACAAGTGAAACCCAAAACTTGTGTTGCATGATGTCACTCACCTGCTCAACCCCTTTGACACTTTACTAACACTGATTGCAAAAACGAACAAAATAAATAACATTCAATGAGTCCTCCAGATTCCAATTCCAATCTGTCACTCCAGCCGAATTTCTAGGACACACTTTTCTGCTTATAAAAATTACCCTATATTAGACACACTAGTCTCTTCTGCCAAGCTGCCTGTACTGGACATCCATCCTCAGAAGAGAAAACAGTTTGGCAGCAGCCATTGGCATGTATATTCCAGCAGCCATGGCTAGCTAGACTATAGTCTCCTTCCCTAACCCTTGCCTCTGCCTATCAGAGATGCCCTCTGATCATCCATAGCACTGTGATAACTCCATTGCAGTACTTCATTACCTTCTGCCCTGTATTAAAGTTATTTGTGAATTAATCATGTCTTCCTACTCTTTTACTTGTGGTTCATGAACTCCTGCGAGCAATGATTATATCTCACCCAAGTGGACACTCAATAATCTTTATTGTATTGACTCTAAGCTTTAAAAATCCTAAATGTCCTGCCCTCTCCCCAGCCAAGTTCACACTTATCACCACTAAATGTGGTCACACTCAGCTTTCCAGTATCTGTCATGAGAGGGTCCTGGTTACTGGCTAAGATAAATTTATTTTAGGAAATTTAAATACTTCTAAGAGTATTTAATCTTTACATATTTAAAACTTGTAAATTTAAATAGTCCTGAGTATTATTTAATCTTTACATATTTAAAACATGTAAAAATAAGAAAACATATGTGAATATTTCTTCTCCAGTAGAAATTAAATCGTCAAATATCTTTTGAGCACCTACTTCATACAAACCACATTGGTTTCTTAATCAAGAAAGTCTACAGAGAGATAAGATTGACATTCAATGGAAGTGCTCATCATTTTAAGCCATGTAACAAACCTGGTATCAGTCTCTGAAGAGCTGAAAACTGAGGAGCTGCATCTGAAGCCCACATGTAGGTCAGGCAATAATTATCATATGCCAAACAGACTTTCTTTCCTCCTTCCTCTTTTTTTTTTTGGCAATTTCAAACTTTTGTTTTTAAATAATTGACTCATTAGTTTGTAAAATTGATTAAGAGAACCTTAAAATCTTGAATTGAGTAAAGAAGCCATTCTTCCCACGATTTCCCTAAATTTTAAACAAGCTGGCTAATTCGTTTATAAAGCATATGAATCCGAGGACCTTAAAACCTTGAATTGTATGGGAAAGAAACTCTTCCCAGGATTTGCTTAAAGTCAATGGTTGTTTTTTAGGTTTTTTTATTTAGTTTGGTTTGGTTTGAAAAAAAAGAAAAAAAAAGGAACTTGTGAGCTCATCCTGAAACCCAGCTCAAATGTATTCAGGACTGTGGATATCCTTTTCCTCTTAATCACTTCCAGTCGCATAGAAGGGTCTGAAATTGCCTGTGTCTCCTAAACCAACTCTCATGAATTCATGAAGTCCTTGCTAAATACCTGGCACTCTGCTCTGAGCTGTGTCTTTGCTTATTTGCTGCTGCCCAACTGTTCCCTGCTGGCCCTGGAATACAAAGCCAGCCAAGCCAGATTGGAGTTTTACCTTTAATTTCTGGCTTTGCTATAAATCACTGCCCTTGACTGCTGAAAGAAATGAAACCCAGGTGGGAGAAACACCTCCTCCATCTTCGTGATCCAAAAGTCTCACTCACCGTTGGAGAAGACAGGGATGAAGAGAAGAGAAAACAGGAGCTTGCAGGGCCAGGTCCTGGGAGCCAGATCCAGCTGAGCCTTGTGCCTCTGAAATCCAAGGCAAGCCATGGCTTTATGGGAGCGGTGTTCAGGTCTTGAGGAAGTAGAGCGAAACCTTTCAGGATCCTGAAGCTTTGAAATCTGTTTGAACCCACACAGAATCAAGGACTTTATATAGACAGCTTTGATCCCGGGTATGTATTACACATGTGCACACACAGAAGGCACTTGAATAGAAAGCCTTTTTGTTTTGGTTTTACGAGAAAGGAAGCCGTAGGTTAGCTGTTACGTCGACAAGACAACTTCAAGCACTCAACTGAGCAAAACAAGTCAATCCATGGATGGAAAATGTACTCAATTTGAAACTGGAGCTTCATGTTCACTTTGAGGGTCTGGATAACTAAGAGAAGACTTGGAGAATTTCCTGGAGTACAAGGGTCCTCCTAAATCCCAATTTTATTCAATCTTCTGGGCATCCTTAACTACCCAATTCATTTCATTGACATATCCTGAACTGCTAGGCTGCTAGCTTTCTGAGCCCTTGAGCTAATGGCAGGATTTATATGTAGGCATCATTAATAAAAACTGTATTCTATCTGTGAGGCACCATCCTTCTAATGGTCCCTTGACATGCTTTACAAAGAAGTTTATTTCTCCTAACTCCATTTAGTATTTGGTTAAGAGAAAATACCAAAATCACAAGGAATAAACTGAAAATAGGCAGAAAAAAAATGTTCCTCTGGTTTTGCAGAAGGAAAGAATTCAGATGTTCTTAAAAGCCTTAACAGAGACAAAACGTTGAAGAAGATCCAAAGAAAAGTCAACCAAAATGATTAAGAGATTAGAGCCTTCCATAAGAGGATAGGCTTTTTTTCCTCATGGAAATTTTTCAAGCAGAAAATTCAAAATTGAAGGTTAACTACAACCAGAGTTCTTAAATTTGCGACAGCTGTAGACAGGATCAATGATCTAACAAAAAGAATTTGAAACATTGAGGACCATCCTTAAATCTGGAGAGTTTTCATGCATTTTAATAAAGAAAGAAACATTTATGGAGAGCCTATCATATGCCAGGAATTGTGTACACTTAGGATTGATTGATGACAAGACAAAAACATAGTTGATGCCTTAAGGAGTTTCTAGAAGGCTGACATGCAAACAGACAGTTGCAGAAGGGAATATGGCACTTGCCTAACTCCAGCCCATCCATGCTTTCCCATTGTCCACACCTCAGCACAGCAAAGGAGTCTCTGAAGAATACTCACCAAATTCCTCCCTCTTTGGCCTGTCCCCCAGCATTCCCTCCCATGCCCCCTCTTCCTGCATTTCTCTTTCCTTCCACATGCCACTTTCAGGTCTCATCACCTTTACCCATGCTGTTCCTACTGCCTTATTTCTCCTATTATCTTATTTTATCCTCCGGGACTTAGCTTAGCTGTCACCTCCTCCAGGAAGCCTCTTCTGACCTGCTTGTTTTCTATACTCCACTACACCTTATAGAAACCTTTAAACCCAAGCTCAAATGCTGACAAACAATAGCAACCTAATGGGCACTTACTAATGCCAGACTGGGCACCAGAGATTTTCTAAAAGGGAAAAACAAATGTTCCTGCCCTCAAGAGGAACACACAGTAGTGGCAAGGACAGACAGCCAAATGCACAATCATGTTACAGTGAGATCAATGCTAGAATTGATGTGTTATGTAGAGGAGCAGAAGCCAGGGGTTCAGCCTATGGAAGTCAGAAAGGACTTCTCAGAGGGAGAAAAGCTTGAACTTATTATTGAGGACAGGGAAAAGGGTGGAGATTCAGACAAGAAGAACAGCATGCGCAAAAGTTGGAAATGGCATGAAAAGCTCATTATGGTCAAAGAACAAGCTTGTCTGGGGATGGGCGGAAGGCGCAAGCTGGCACTCTTAGCAGCAAGAGCCAATGAAACATAAGGAGCAAATTGGTGTGACTGAGTTCGCATTTTGGGGAAATTTAAGGGATGGGGAGGATAGGTTCAGGGACAAATGTAACCAGGAGAACTGGGAAGAAGACTATTGGAATATCCTAGGCACCAGGATTTGGAAAACTTTCTGTAGGGGGCAAAATAGTAAATATATTATGATTTGCCAACAATAATGGTCTCTGTTGCCACTACTCACCTCTGTCATTTTAGAATGAAAGCAGCCATCTATTATATGTAAACAAATGGGTGTGTGTGCCCTCCAATAAAATTTCATTTACGAAAATAGGTGAAGTCTGGGTTTGGCCTGTGGGCCCTGGTTTGCCAACCCCTGGTCTAAACTAAGGTATTGCAGCTATGAAGGCAAGGTCTCTATGAGACTAGGCCACATTCAGTGAGTGGAGGGAGAATTTTAGAATGACACCACAACTATGGTTTCAGAAGTACTGTGGTGCTGCAGAAATTGTTCAGATGTCAAGTTTTGTTTCTTTCAAGTCTTATAACAATCCTACAAGACAGGAGTTGTCATTTTTCCCATTTTATAAAGAAGGAAACCAAAGCATTGAAAGTTAAGGTGACTTGTCCAATCACCCATAGCAGGTGGTAGAGCCAGGATTTGAAGCCAGTGATAATCTTTATCACTACACTAAAGCAAAAATTTTGAAATCCAAGTTAACCGGATTTGCATCCTGGCATGAAGACATGCTTGTTGTTGACCTGTGGCTCCACCCAATGTCCTCCAGGTAATGGCATCTACTTCTCAATATTATTGAAAAGATTAAATAAGATAATTCACGTATAAAAGGCCTATTGTAAGGCCGGGCACGGTGGCTCACGCCTGTAATCCCAGCACTTTGGGAGGCCGAGGCGGGTGGATCACGAGGTCAAGAGATCGAGACTATCCTGGTCAAAATGGTGAAACCCCATCTCTACTAAAAATACAAAAAATTAGCTGGGCATGGTGGCGCGTGCCTGTAATCCCAGCTACTCAGGAGGCTGAGGCAGGAGAATTGCCTGAACCCAGGAGGCGGAGGTTGCTGTGAGCCGAGATTGCGCCATTGCACTCCAGCCTGGGTAACAAGAGTGAAACTCCGACTCAAAAAAAAAAAAAAAAAAGGCCTATTGTAATGGATAACCACCCAATAAATAGTCATTTCTTATTATAGGGTCACTGAGAAGACAGAGGTGTAATTTACTGGGATAAACAACATAGGAAGAGCAGGTGAGAACATGAAATGACAGCTTTCATTTGAGTATGTTGAGTTTATGGCCTCCATGAATATTAATATGGAGAGACCTGAAAGCAGTTGCCAATAGGATTCTGGAGCACAGGAAGAGATATGGGGTAAAAAACATTAGTTTAGACAACCATGAAGCCACTGATTAAAACATCATAGGCCAAGCCACAAAACGAGCATACTCTAAACATTTGTTAAATGAGTAGGTAAATGAATGAAAACAGTTTAACGTAGAAGAGATGAGCACTGTAATTAGAACTTTCAAAGATGTCTTACCAGGTTCTTTATGCTTTTTGAAACTACATCTGTCATAGCAAGAAAATTCAAATGGTTGTTTTAAAAAAAATGCTTGGTAAAAGAATGTTGGTGAGAAAAGACGTATTCACATATACCACCCCACAGATTACTTGATAATTACAAAACGGAAAAGATAATTGATAAATCTAGCGATACTGCCTTAACCAAGTGATCCAACTGAAGATAACCATGATGAAGTGTTCTGACATCAGGTACCTCCAGATACAATACACTGAGAAGGACACAACAACTTTGTGTAGTTATTGCCAAAATTGTTTTACCTGAGGAACTGATCAGACAAATCCGTATTCTGCAAAATAACTGACCTAGATTCTTGAAAAATGTTAACATCACAAAAGATTAAAAAGGGAAAAGCCTGGAAAACCATTCTAGATTAAAGGAGAAAACAGAGACATGATGACAGAATTTAATGTGTGATTCTTCACTGAAAAAAATAAACAACACAAAGCAAATTGAATATAGCCTATATTTCATAATAGCATTACCTTAATGTTAAATTTCCTGAATGTGATCATTGTACTGGGGTTATATAGAGAAGCATCCTTGTTTTTAGATAATACATAGGTATTCCAGGTTTAAGTCTCAAGATGTCATCAAGTACTCTCAGATAGTTCAGCAAAAATATGTCTGTGTTAGTAGAGGAAGGTAAAAAGAATTAAACAACAGTGATGAAATGTTCACAATTGGTGAATCTAGGTGAAGAATGTGTGTGTGTGTTCATGGTACTACCCTTACAAATTCTTTGTAAATTTGAAGATTTTCCAAAAATTTGGAAGTAAAAATTATAAGGCCAATTATTTATATTATTGATAACATGGTAGGCAATAAACAGGAGATGAGCAAACTGAAATTTAGAGAGGAAAAGTGAATTGCCGAAGGTGATTCTCCAACCCCTTTCCTCAGATCCAAGCTCCACTTGGGACAGAACCCAATAGAAAATGTTTCCTTAGTAACCCATCAGGGTGGCTTCTGAGGGCCTAGCATTGCAAGGTCCCAGCAGATCAGAAAACACAAGGTGGAAGTCCAGGTCTTTCTTCACTGCCCTCTCCCAGATTTTTCCGTCCTAGAGGTGCTATCAGCTTCCACTGTTGCTGGGTGCATTACCAACCACTGCCCCTAACCCTTCTTAATTTTTCTCAAAGTAGTTCTTTCCTTGAGTCTTTTATTTGAACCCCCTGTTTCCTGTTGAGACCCTCATCGATCCAGTCTTACATTTGGTAATGTGGCAAAAACTGGATTGAGATCTTCGTCTTCTCATTCCCATTCAGTATTTTTCCCCAGTTATCTTATGTACAATAATAACATGTTGTGTCATATAGGTTTGCATTTACTATACTCAAACATGTGTAATTATGTCTGTCTTAGTCTAAATTCTATTTCCACAGCACCTACATCCTCAACACACACAAAGCACCTAATCAGGTCCTCCTTTGTACCTAGCAGGTAGTAGAGAATTTCTGCATTTCAGGTTAGATCTCAAGGTTTTTATTTCTCTTGCATCTCCTTTCCAGCTCTGGGGAAAGTGCTAATCACTAAGGACACAATCATAGGCCTGATAGGCACTAATGAGCCCAGCAGAGTGATTAAGAGCATGACTGGAGTCAGAAACACATCAGTTCAAGTCCTGGCTCTGCTGCTTCTAGAGATGTGATCTTGGATGACATTTTTTAACTTCTCTGATCCTCAGCTTCCTCGTCTGTAAAACATGGGTAATTTATAGGAATTATCTTATAACATTATTATGATGATTCAATGAGCCTATACCAATGAGTTATTGAACATTGTGCCTATGATATATACTATCTCAGAAAAAATAGCTTACGTATTAAACACAGAGAAAGCTATGTGTTTTCAACTTCAGCTATTATATAAACCCTCTTTCATTATCATTTCTGCTGAATGGATGGTATTTCAGATTAAAATCAGATACTAATTATTCTAATACTCACATATTGAATTTCTGCCCTTGTCAGTATTTCCATGAGCATCTGGAACCAAATAGCTTATTATTTTTTTAGCTGATTGAGTCTGAAAACTCACAACTCTACAAATAATCTAATAATTATGTATTATAAGTTCTCGATTATTCAGTGGTTGAATATTCAAATGTCTAAGGGAACCACATGCTTGGATATTTTCATTTCAGGTTAGGAAGGGGAAAGTCAATTTGCTAATTATTTTTACCACTCCAATTCTTTTTTTACAAAAAGATGGGGTGTTGGTGGTAAAGGAAATGAAAATAATTAGCTAAAATTAGGACTTGGGGATTCACTGTGATTTCATTTATACTCACTATCTTCTTACATCCTAATAGCTTGAGTAAACCCCAGATTGGTTTTATAG
Source organism: Sapajus apella (assembly GCF_009761245.1). Taxonomy (NCBI): domain Eukaryota; kingdom Metazoa; phylum Chordata; class Mammalia; order Primates; family Cebidae; genus Sapajus; species Sapajus apella. The sequence continues at coordinate 35,374,779 of NW_022436950.1, forward strand.
TACTCTTAGTGGTTACTGGATTTGAAAGATCTCTCAAGATTTGCATAATTCACAGTGGTGCCTATGGTGAAGCATCTTCAGAATTCCAGATGAGGTAGAGTTTGAAGAGTAACTGGGTTTTTCACTTAATTGTAAAAGTCCTCAATTTGTAAAACTCATTCTGAACTTAATTCAACTTTTCAGATTTTTGAATCTTTTTTTTCCTAAACCTCCTCCTATTATCCTTTGCCCAACTCGTACACACAAAAAAATCAACTTTTTATTGAAAGATTTGCACCTGGCATCCACTGTGGTACCTACTGCAAAACATCCTTTGCTTGATGGTTTCAGATGTAATGGGAAGAATGAAAAGTCTAATATTTGCATAGCATGCAGTTTCAGGACATCCCATTACGTTGAGCCTATAATCATGCCTAATTAAGGTTATATACTCTGTGTGTTTGTGCTAATTAGCTCATCACACACAGCTCCTTTCAAAATCAACTTCAAAGGAAAAAGAAAATCATCTACCAAAGTGAGTGACTGCTGTAGAAGAATCTATCAATCATCTCACTTCGAAAGAGAATTAAAGAGAAAGGAAATGATATGCAAAGTGACTGGAAAGAAATTTTAGCTTCATTACCATTAAAGGGTGAAAATATGGGCTGGGCAAGAACCCACTTAAATAAATGTGGTAGATTAATTTTCAGTCCCTAGGAAACTATAATCCATTTCCTAAAATCAGGTAAAAATGGATGCTTCTGAGCTGTGGACTTTGTCAGTCCTTTTGAGGGGAAACAAAGTAAGTTCCTGCTGGCTTTTCAGTTTACATTGTGAACAGAGTGGTCAGGGAGGCAAAGTTGTATTTGCTGATTTGCATGGCAATGAAATGCAGAGCCTGCTTCAATTGAAAGGTAATCTTTGCCTGTCAGAGATTTAATTATATAGAGATGAAAACAAATATTTTTGAATGAGTAAATAATAAGTTGGCTGTGTGTGGTAGCTCATGCCTGTAATCCCAGCACTTTGGGAGGCTGAGGCAGGCAGAATACTTGAGGTCAGGAGCCTGAGACCAGCCTGGCCAACATGGTGAAACCCCATCACCACTAAAAATACAAAAATTAGCTAGGCATGGTGGTGCATGCCTGTAGCCCGAGCTACTTGGGAGGCTGAGGAACGAGAATCGCTTGAACTCGGGAGGCGGAGGTTGCAGTGAGCTGAGATCACGGCACTATACTCCATCCAGCCTGGGCAACAGAGCGAGACTATATCTCAAAAAATAATAAGTTAACTGTGGTCACAAAACAATTTGTACAGGGAATCTGTGTTCTAACTGCCTATGTTCCTTACTTTATATGGTTATATCTTTTTGAATATCTTACCTCCACTTATGTACAATGTTCTGTCATTATATTTGTAATTTTAGACATTTCCTTCTCTGATTGTCTATCAATGTCCTCAGCTTCTCACTCCTAAAAGTAAAATTAAAGTTGAATTTTTTTTTTCTTAATCCCTTAGCCCTGTTGCAACACAGCCAGTCATAAATAAATTTAGGTAAGTGGTTTTACCAAAATCCAAAAATAGCTGTTTTCAAAATAGGTAACCCTCTTATTTTACAGATCAGAAAACTGATATTGAGAAGCTAATTGACTTGCCCAGGGTCACATATTTAGATATTATTCTTTCATCATCAAGAAGAAATAAACAGAAAGGGAAGGATAAATCGTCCCATATTTGACCTGTGATGCTCTCCCCACAATGTACCCCAGCTGAATGGTACATTCAGGAGTGTACCTGATTCCTATGGAGAACAAGCTGAGATTACCCAGTACCATTTCCATTTTACAAAAGAGGAAACTTCACAAATCACTAGTGTTTTCTTGCCTGAGCGCAAGGAGAGGGAAAGCTTGGACTGGGACTACAAATCATCTTTAATGCTGAATGAACCACCCACCTACACCCCAAAAGTTGCTAGCTATCTATAAAGATAGTTGCTAGCTATCTTCCATTGGAAGTGCCAAACATTTGATGGAACACATTTCTTGCATGATATTTATGGCTGATACAATCTCAGCCTTGAGCACTTATTTCAGTTTCTTGGTTACAGAGACACTGCTTTCACATTTTGAGCTGTGTTATTTTGGGCTCTGCTGCGACTGCCGCATTTCAGTGATGTCAAGCCTTGACCTTCTTCATACCTCAGGTCATAGGACATGGTTATGCCCAAACCTTGAGCACAGAAAATATAGAAAAGGAGTACCTTTACTGTTTACCGTGTGAGTAATAGCAGCTGTGATGGCGGAAAAGGGTGTGTTTGGTGACAAGAAATACAGGGTGTTTTCACAGCCTGTGGCAGGCATTGACTCCTGGAGCTAGAATAAATGTTAGTGAGTTCTGCTGTCTCATTTTAAACAGAGAACATGAAGGCCCAGGAAGGTGAAATGATTTACCCAAATCACCCACACAGCCTGTTGGTGGTAGAACCAAGATGAGAATCCAAGGGCCCTTGACTCTACTGTAATTTTCTTCTCACTGCCTTTACTGTCATTCACCACCTTCACAAGAGCCTCTTGAACTGACATGACTTCTGGCTCTAGTTTTCTGCCCAGTGTGTGACTTCAAACCCAGCCCCACCAAACTTCCTGCTAGGTCTTGGGTACCCACAAGCACAAATCAACAAATCATTTAAGTCAAAAAAAATGCATATTGTCTTATAGCAGCATTAATCACAACAGCCAAGTGGAAATATTCCACGTGTCCATCAACTGATGAATGATAAACAAAATGTGCTTTATTGACACCATGGAATATTATTCAGCCATAAAAAGGAATGAAGATGCATGCTACAACACGGGTAAACATTGAAAATGTTATACTGAGTGAAAGAAGCCAGACACAAAAGGACACATATTGTGTGATTCCACTTATACGAAATATCCAGAATAAGCAAGTCTGTAGAACCAGAAAGCAGATTATTGATTGTTAGGGTAATGACTGCTTGATGGTATGAGATTTATTTTTCAGATAATGAAAACGCTCTATAGAGTAGCACAGTGGTAACTATTACATGATGTTGTAAATATACTAAATGCCACTGAATTGCACACTTTGAAATGGTTAAAAGAATAAATTTTATGTTATGTGCACTTTATCACATACACACACAAATATGGTCATATTGACAGATTCTATAGGCATTCACCATCTTAGAAATCACACTATTGGTCTTACAGTATTCTTGGCCATATGTTTTGTTCCCCTCTGAATGTAATCTGGCCAAATCTGAAGTCAAGTTCCACTTCTTTCCAAGTGTAGAAAGAATGAGCTGGTGGGCATATTCTTCATGGACTTAGGCAAGGAAAAAAGATTCTGGTTATTACTCATTGTCTGCAATTCTGATCCCACATCACACTGAACCATTACCATCCAGAATCTGAGATATGGATCACTGGCTCTGCCCTCTCCTACACACAATTTTCTAACAGGTTACTCAGCTGTGGACTAACTAAATGAGATGGAGGTAAGCCATGTTAGGAAGGAAACTTTGGATCAATAAACTGTATTATCCCAGTGTGCTTTAGAAGAATATGATTTAAAAGGAGCTGGTTACATTTAGCAGCTTTCCTTAGCAGGCCCCATTTCATAGCATATGTTCTAAGAGGAAAATCTCTGGCCCAGTACTTCAGCAATGCAGAAGAAGCTGAATAACTGTATTGACATAGTCACATCAAGACCTGTTGAGGGCAATAAGAGTAATGCACTTTAGCTAAAACCTAAGCTCTTTAGTTTTTGTCTGGCACATGCATAGAGCTTAGTTTCTGTATACACCTAATAGGATCATGTCATGGCAATGATATTGTCTGTTTAGGAATCCATTGCTTATATTTTTGTTGTTTCTTACCATTATTTAGATTCAGTCTGATCACATAAAGTTCTTTCCGCATGCAAAGTTTGAACTTTTTAGTTCTGGACATTTCTGTTCCATTGGTTAAGAAATGCTAACTAGTAGAAAACACCAGAAACATGTGTTTCCTGTCCTCTTAAAATATAAGCAGATCAAGAGACTTCCATCAAATGCACCTCCTGCATTTCATCCTTGGATAAGGTAGACAATTGTGGGCATCAGAACAAGTAAGCTTATTTAGAATTTTAAACTCACAATATTTTTTAAAGAGGTAAAAAAAAGTTATGATGTTTAAAAAGTAAATAGGCCAGGTGCAGTGGCTCATGCCTGTAATCCCAGCACTTTGAGAGGCTGAGGCAGGTGGATCACCAGGTCAGGAGTTTAAGACCAGCTTGGCCAAGATGGTGAAATCCCACCTCTACTAAAAATACAAAAATTAGCTGAGTGTGGTGGCAGATGCCTATAATCCCAGCTGCTCGGAGGCTGAAGCAGAGAATTGCTTGAACCCAGGAGGCGGAGGTTGCAGTGAGCTAAGATCACACCACTGCACTCCAGCCTGGGTGACAGAGAGTCTCTGTCTCAAAAAAAAAAAAAAAATTAAATATTTGTCACTGGAATTTATTATCCTAATTTATAGGATAACCTCAATAACAAGTTTATGATCATGTTGCCAAATTAATACAATTTTCTCATGATTTAGAATCACTATTTCCATTCAAGAAAATAAATCACTTCCAAATTATCTGAATCTGTCTCCAAATATCCAGGCTTTCTTTTTAATTAACCTCATAAAATGTCTAGGTAAGTAAATGCCATTTGTATAATCTGAATATACTCACTGACTTCATTATCTCCTGTAGCAAAGAAAAACTAAAAAAAAAAAAAAAAAAAAAAAAGAAACCCTAAGGATTTTTAATTTAACACAATGGGAAAGAAGAAAATGAGAATAATAAGAGAACTGAGAAACAAATGAAATAAAGGAAAAACGACAAAACAGAAACTTTAAATGAAGGATAATTTACATGTATTCAAAGAAGCATCAGTTCTACCCATCTGACAGAATTAATCAGCAATAAGAAAACATTGGTTTTTATTATGGGTGGAACTTGCCTAAAATTTCAAAAACCTCTTGATATCACAAAACCCCAAAAAAGTGCTCTGCTAGATGTTTTTATACAAAGAATGTACAGATAATGTCACTCTAGTGCTAAATTTGGCAAATAAAATTGATGGTGATTGATAAGACCCGTTGAATCTTCAATCTCTTTTTTTTTTTTTTAGAGTCTTTAACTCAAATTTCTTCAGCATAAATGGCTTTTTGAAGTCACAAACCTAAAAGGAAATTCTTACTCAGATTTGATCATATTTCTGTTGACACTGAATTAGATAACTTTTTAGAGATTTGTGGCAGTTTGAGATGTTACTGAGATTCAATGCCTCAAGCTTTGTTGTTCCTGCAGACAGTCCTCAATTTGAAGCTTTACAGTTTGAAAACACATCACAAAATGTACAAATTGTTTCTACAAAACATTTTCAATAATTCTGTGTTAATTGCTCCTACCCACTGTTTTCCAGCAGACATTTAGCCAAGCTAAAGCATATAAGGGGAAGACAACAATTTTTCATGCTCTCTAATTCCAATTAATCACACTGGATTAAGTCATAGCATGCGAAAAGTAAGAAAGGGTACCTATAAAATGCATAAAGTGGTTACTTAGGATTTAAGAGGTTTTGGTTATAGGCCTGGATCTGATGCTGCCTACATGTGAATTATTTTAATTATATAATTGCACCAGAGTTTTTCCCACCTGAGAGATAAGGAGGCACTGTTAGGAAGGATCTCTTACTTTCAACTCTCAATAATTTTTAATTAAAAGTGTATTTTTCCCTTCATGATATATAAGTTTTAAAAGCAGATTAGAAAATCATATTTAGAGTATAATCTGCTTTGTAAAATTAAAGCAAAAATATATGCAGAATTACATATAGTGACATGTTAGTGATACTAACATAATGTTTACTTTTTACCTATCTGTATTTTTCATTTTTGTGAATGTATATGTGTTATTTTGTAGTTAGAAAAAAAGATATTACAAATAATAAAAATTAAGTCCTCTTAATGTTTACATAACACTAAGTATACATCAGGTCATAGGAACTGTGGCATCCCAGTTTTTGGAGAAGTTGAAAGGACATAAGATATGCATTTAGCTTCTTCTCTTTCATGTAGAGATTTGAAATCCCAGGTTTAGTCTATATGAGAACTCCAGTTCCTAGAATACACACCAAAGAAGCAATTTCTCCAGCACAACATATTACAACACCGGCTTCTTTACTTTTGTTACTCAATCATCATCACGATAACCTGAAAGCACTTCTGTGTTAACTATCCTGGAATACTATAAAAGATACTGTACACATTAAGAAACACATTCTTTTCCCCCAAAGATAAATTACATTATTGGATCTGGTCAACTGGACATGCAAATAAGTAGATGATGTGACCTATATAAGAGTGAGACTTTAGTGGAGTAAAAAAAATTTTAAGCTTTTAAAACCATAACCACGGTATTAAAGATATCCACAACCAAGGTATTAAAGATATCCATCACAGTGGGTAAATTTTAGAAGGAGTATTTATTTAATACTGTCTGAGCTATCTGGGCCCAAACTCATTGAGACCATGAATATGGAAATCAGAACTTTAAGGTCCATTTCTTATTGATTTTGACAAGGAGAAACTGACCCTCAAAGGCAGAGAGCTAAGCCTGGCTTCATATCAACGGCTGACTGCATTTTCTGAGTGCATGTCCTCAGTTTCTTACTCTATAGAAATCATACAAGATACACCAAGCAGGTCAGGCAGACTACCTTCAGTTTAAGGTGGACTTTGGTTGTCAGGGGTAAAAACTGTCAGAATCAGGTATCAGATAATTCCCAGAAATTCCACATTCAGTAGAATAAATTAAACATGACCTTGAGCATACCATGAGCAGAAAATTGAGAGACCAATCTTATGCAATTTTAGAATTCTCTGGCTGATTCCTCTATGTCAGAATAATATTCCTACTTAAAGATAATTTTCTCTCTGAGCTATAGGAGTATAGTACAAGGCTCCTGACCATGCCAGCCTCTTCTCTGAAAGAAGGAAACAAAAGAAGGAAAAGAGGCTCATCTTTCTTTTGCATGTGGAGCTCTTTTATTTACCTAAGTTTAATACAAAAATATATATTTAAAGAGACTTCTCCACCATGTTACAAGGAGAATCCCAAGGAAATATAAGGAAGGCTGGCTTCCCACAGCTTATCATAGCTTCAAGAAACTCTCAGTAATGAAAGGTCAATTGTTTCATCTTTATAAGAAGGTGAGTGTAAAACTGCAAATCCAAATAACTGTAACTCTTCAAATGTGTCAGTTTGGAAGGCTATAATTTTCCAGTGATGCTGTCCTTGTCAGAACATCCCTGGGATACCTCTTGGAATTATTCTCACTTTTATGGGGGAGAAAAAAAATGCAGTGTGTTATTACTTTGATATCATGTCTTGGTTTTGCTACAAAGTGGAAAACATCTGGTTTGGTCACCAACTGTCCTCGGCTAATGAGAAAATTGTTGGGGGGAAAAAATCAAATTCACATTCAAACAATAAATTAGGGCTACCTTGGAAGACACTGCAAAAATTGTGCTACAGGTCTTTGAATAGCAGACACATTTTCAGTTACGGCAGTGTACCACTAGAAAAAGGAATGAGCTATTACATTCTGAGAACTGAGGAGAAGCCATGTTCCTGCCTCACAGCCGTACAAGGCAAGTAGAGAGAAAGGAAGATTTCCCCCTTACCTACCACTTGTGCAGGACTGCAGCCAAGTATCAGGCCCCTGGGGGATCAGATCAGGTGTGATGACAAACTTTCACCAGGCATAATTCAAATAACAGCACTAGAACCTAAAGAAAAGATAATGCACACAGGTAGATAAGTAGAACACAAAGAGGAAACCAGGCAGGCAATAGCCGGATACGTCTTCATTGGGAAGGTCAGCCCACAAATGGGTGAGCCCCACCTCCCAGGATAGAAAGATGGAGTTTAGGTCAGGGCTTCTGGCCTCAGGGAAAAGTATTGGTCAGAGCAAGGCAGACAAAAGAGCAAAAACAGAAACTCAGTCCTCTGAGATCCAAGCAAAAGGGAGCAGGGAAAAGCTGGGGCTTACCTGACTATGGAGGCAGTCCAATGGTCATTTCCAAGACCAGGATCCAGGTGAGAGCCCAGTGACATGAAATTCACTGAATCCAAGTCTTGGATAGTGATGAGGGCTAAGGCTCTTTCAATGAAGTACTGAGACTTGTAAAACCTTTATAACTTCAATTAGGACTGAAGTGAAACAGAGCCCAGAGTGAGGTGAGACGGATGGGGGAGCTGAGATATTTAGGAACACAGATGAAAGAAACTGATCAAGATAGAGATAAAAGACATAAATAAAGTCTGCTTAGATGCCCAAGGTCGCTCTCCAAAGAGACCAAAACTAATTTAAATTCTGATAAGGTTATTTTAGAATATCTATCACTTTACTCTATTGGCAATCCTCACATGAAAAATTACGTTTCCTTTCCCTTCTGAGTTTATTGTCCTTCAAAAGATGCTATTATATTTCATGGATTACTGTGATTTGCCAATTACTTTTTTTTCTTTTTTTAATTCAACTATCCAAGGTTAGTAGGGTTGAAACTAGACCGTGGTTTTCAAACAGCAGACAAATTGAGACCAGACTATATTCTAAACTCCCCCATGTTGTGGTTTCATTACGCTCTTGAAACCCAAGTCAATTTTATAAAAAGAGTTGATAAAACTGGTCTAAATTCTTAGCAAACTTGACCTAGTTAGAACTTGAAGTTAATTCAATTTTAATTTGGGGTGCAGTGCTGACAGTAGAAGTGAAACTAAATTTGTGCAAATGTATAATAAATGAAGAGGAGGAAAAAATTATTATTAAATGATATATTAACCCAAATCTCTGAGCACTGAGTGGACAACTGGTTAAAAAATATTCCAAGTCTAAAAGCCCAGAAATTACTCTAGATCATAATTCTAAAATAATGTTTCTGATTCAGTTCAAACTTTCCAAGAACATTCACCCTTGATCTGAAACTGAACCTTGAGAAATTTCATACTAAAAGTCATCATAAACTGCTTGCATGAGAATTATGTTTTCATGATGGAACTATAGTGTAATCATTATCAGTTACTAACTACAATCTTGAGACCGAGTCAGTGGGGCCAAAAAAGAAAGAAAGGGAGAGGAAAAAGAGAGAGAGAAACAGAGAGAGAGAGTGGAGAGGGAAGAGAGAGGGAGGGATGGAGGGAGGGAGGAAGGAAGGAAGGAAGGAAGGAAGGAGGGAGGGAGGGAAGGAAGGAGGGAGGGAGGGAGGGAAGAAAAAGGATTAAGTTCATGCATTCTCAGAGCAAGTTACTTTGACCCTTGGAAATAAGATACTATTAGTCTTATTCTGAATGCTTCTCAGAAATATCATTTTTCTTGGTGTTATATCTGACATCTGGACCAATCCCAGAGAGCTCTATCTCCAGTGAATCACAAAATAATGGGATCAATATTGACATCCAACTTTCACTGTCATCATTTCTCTAAGCCAAGATTTCTTAACCTCAGAATTGTTGACATTTTGGACCAAAATTGGATTAAACAAGCACGAATCTTGTTAGAGGAATGTATGTTTAAAAATATGGGGAGGGAGACGAAGAAACATCAGATCATGATGCAAATTTGACCCCCAAGTGAAGGATAGAAGGAAGAGAAGTTGAGGGAAGGGGTCTAGAACCTAGTGCAATCTAAAAGGTTTCTGACAAGACTGTCAGTGCATCTTGATCTGAGGTGAGCATCTGGAACAGGCTTGCTTTAGCATTCCCACCCTGCTCACTCACTGGCTGGGAGCAGCTCATGGGAAGCAAGACCTCAACATAAACAGAGCACCATAGACTGACTGTTTCTGTCCCCCAAAAATTCAAATTTTAAACCCTAATCAGTTGGATAGTATTTGGAGGTGGGGTCTTTAGGAGGTGATTAGATCATGACAGCAAAGTTCCCATGAATGGGATTAGTGCCTTCATAACAGAGACCCCAGAGAGTTCCCTCTCTCTTTCTCCCACCATGTGAACACAAAGAGAGAAGAAGCTATTATGAACCAGGAAGTTATCTTCTCCCACCAGACACTAAATTGGCCATTACCTTGCTCTTGAACTTCCCAGGCTCTAGAAATACAAGAAATGAATTGTAGTTTATAAACCACTCCGTTTATGGTGTTATTATAGCAGCCTGAATGGACTAAGACACAGGGCAGTGAATGCCAGAGTGGAGCGGCTTGGGCCTTTGGTCCGTTACACTCCTTACAGGAGTAAGGCTTATTTTCATGAATACGATAGTCCATCCCTTACGCCATGTTGATCTGTTTGTCCACAAAGTTTTGGCAGCTCTACTGGTTTTTTTTTTTTTTTTTTTTTTTTTTTTTGAGACTGAGTCTTGCTCTGTCACCTAGTCTGGAGTGCAGTGGCACAATCTCGGCTCACTGCAACTCCCACCCCCACCTCCCAGGTTCAGGTGATTCTCCTGCCTCTGCCTCCCGAGTAGCTGGAAGTACTCACACACCACCATGCCCAGCTAATTTTTGTAATTTTTGTATTTTTGTATTTTTCAGTAGAGACAGGGTTTCACTGTGTTAGCCAGGATGATCTCAATCTCCTGACCTCATAATTTACCACCTCGGCCTCCCAAAGTACAAAGATTACAGGCATGAGCCACCGCGCCTGGCCAAGGCAGTTCTTTAGTGATTCCTGTGAGCTTTTCTTCTTCAGAAGAAAACTCAGAAGAGGGAGATTAATGGGATGAACAACTCCCATCACTGCAGTTGATCAAGGCTACAACTGGTCCTCCTCTCTCCCTCCTCCCCAAACCACTCTAAATTCCTTTCTCTCATTCTCAGCTATCATCTCAGCAGGTCTTGGTGGTTTACCAGGTCTTGTGAGCCAAGACTTAATACCTGAGGAGTGTGAGCCCTTAAGAATAATACCCTTTACTGTTTGGAGTTGTTACACGTTTGCTCACAGTTATAATGGGAGAATACCAGAAAACACCTAAGTGGGTCACCTGTGTTCCAACTGTATTCCTCCCTGTCACCATTGTGTAGAACCAGCCCTACTTCCTCCTTGATCAGGACCAATGATCCCTGCCTGTATGGTGACTCTGATTCCTGCCTGTTGGTCCTTAGAAACAGGACTCTGAAGTATCCTAGTGGCCTCTGTAATGTGTAGTTCAGTGGGACACTTGCTGTGTCTTCTAGCAAGAATGTGCTCCCTTGGGGGACCAGAGTTGAAAAGACAGAGAGCACAAAATCCCCAAATGCGTTATTGGAATCTATGGTAAAATGGGTCCACTCTGCTTCCACCTCTTCATTTCTGAACTCAAGTTCTCTTCTTACTGAGGATGTGGTATTATATAGAAGTTCTGATTTAATAAATGCATTGCATCCTTAAGGATAATAGCCCATTCTTTCAAAGTGTTTTCTCCATACTAACATTTTAGATGCAACTTTTGAAGATCATTGCAGAATCCTATGAGGCCAGCTGCCTCTTGGGTACACAATGTGATATGACTAGTGGATCCCATGGACATGAGTCCATTTCAAACCTCCTTTGATATAAAGTGGGTCCATTGGTCAGATGCTATTAAGAGTGGAATTCTATGTACATGGATTAGACATTCAATTAATCCCTGAATAATAGTGTTGATATGATGCTCTGAAGGCAGAAAAAGCAAGTACATCCTCAAAATAGGTATCTTTTCCTATGAAGATGAACCACTAGCCCTTCCAGGATGGAAAGGTGTCAATGTAATCAACTTGTCACCCAATTGTGCCATATGAGAGGCTCGGTGTTGCTAACAATTTGGACACTCTAATAGAAGTCACTAAACCTACTATGGTAAGTGAAAGTTCATACTACTGAGCCAGAATGTCATTTCCATCTCTTCTACTCTATTGACATGTCCAGCATACCAGTTCTGGGGTTACCAGTGATGAAGTCTGGCTAAAGTCAAATAGCCAAATCACTTCGTTCATTGGTTGTTCAGTGCCTTTTCCATGGTGGATGCTTCTGGTGGGCGTTAATGTAAGATACAAAATTTTTGCATTTTGTCCTCACTTCCATATGTCTAGCCAAAAGGCTTCAAAGACCTCCTTTTCTTTAACCTTCCTTCCAGGTTCTTGACCAAATGACCAGGACATTTGTCACCTTCCAGGATTTCAGGCCACTTTTCTTTCCACACAAGTGGATGATTGGGTACGTGACTCGTGTCCATGTCCATTGGGAAGACTTTTCCACCTGACTGCCTTCACAGCCACCACTGAATGAAGCTACAATGCAGCCACTGTCCACATTCAGTTTGTACTCACGTACCAAGCCAAGCCACCTGTAAGCAAAACTCTGGCTTTTTCCTCCTCTTTCAGTTGGTCAGCTGAAACACCAATTATAATCCCAAATTTGGCCATAGGCACAAGCTGAGGAAGGGGCCCTGGTGCAACTGTGGTGGGTGATGTGGGAGTCTGGGCCACCTGTTGTTTTAGCTTGCTCATATCGTCATTCTTCTTGGGATCCATCTCAGATTTAGTATTTCTGTCTTATGATAGACTGCTTCTGGGTCCATATGACTTTATGGCTTAGTGGATCCAACAGAACCCAGTTTATAGTAAGAAGTCCCAAATGCACAATCACTTGGAGTCCTATAGTCAAGGGTTCTACCTCGATCATGGTCCAGTAACAAATCAAGAGCTTTTTTTCCAAGGGCATATTATTCCCTGTTGTAAATGGCCTGGCTCCAGAATCCCAAAGATCTGCATTATGATTCTCCTGCTGGAGCTTACTGTATACACTGCATCTTTTCTACCACTGATGCCTTTGACACAATAGGATCTGCTAGATCACATGACCCAAATGGCAGGGGCTGCTACACCACAGCCTGGACCAGCTGCTGTGCCCTTTCCTGCTCTGAACAGTACTCAAAGCTGGCAGCCTTCCACATCATCTGGTGCATGGGTGGAAGCAATATCCCTAGATGTGGAATGTGTTGCCTCCAGGACTCAAAGAGGCCTACCAGATGCTGTTTTATTTGTGGTAGGAGATACAAAATGCAAAAATGTGTCTGTTGCTTATCCCAGCATGCCCATGACCACTGAACCTCTAAAAGTCTTCACTGCAACTTCCCAACCACTAGATCACCTATGTTTTCCCAAGACACCGATACTAGTCATCTCTTGCTCAACCTGTCCAGTCATCATGATGTTGTCAATGTAATAGATCAGAGTGATGTTCTGTGTGGTGTCCAGGCAGTCCAGATCCTTCAGACTACACCATCACAGAGGGTGGCAAAAACATAGACCTGAGACAAAATTGTAAATGAATATTGTTGTCCCCCTCCACCTGCCAACATGAGTACAAACTGTTCCTGATCCTCTTTTCTAATGGGAATGAAAAAGAAAAACATATTCACCAAATCAGTGTCTGCATACCATGAACCTGAGGCCTTATTAAAATCCTCTAGGAATGATACCACATCTAGTACAGCAACTGCTCTTTGGGCTGATACTTGATTAAGTCTATGGCAGTCTAGAGAACTACCAGAATCTGTTCAATTTCTAAGGAACCAGATTGGTGAATTAAACAGAGACACAGTAGGAACCACCTCCCCTGCATCCTTTAGACCTTTAATGATGGCATTAATCTTCACCAACCTCTCTCTCCAAAGTATATGATATTTTGGATTTATTATCGTGAATGAAGTGAGAAGGGTGTTGGACAATTTGAAAAGTTTCAATTTGGCCTACTTTAATAGCTCGTATTCTACAGACCAGGAAACCTGTGTGGGGGTTACTACAATTTCCAAGTACATTGATTCCAGTTGTGCATTTAGGGACTGGGAAAACAACTACCCCTGGATTAGTTCTTAGGATTCTAACTATTCCATGACCCCCATAGGCTCATTCTAACAAGTGGTCCCATGATGACACTCTAGGTCTCCAAGTATCAATGTCAGCTCAGACTCTGTGTCCATTAATCCCAAACATGCTTGGTTGTTCCCCTCTTTCACATCCATGTAAGTGATCATAAGTCCCTTGGTGAAGGACTGAGGAATCATCACAGTATATTCTTGCCATGGTGCCAAATGGTCCTTCCTCCTAGTACCAGGCCACCTCTTCAGTCAATGGGTCACGAATCTGAAAATTGGCTCAAGTCCAGGAACTGCACAAAGGATTGTGACTTTTTATTGAAGCAGTTGTTCTCAGTCTCCTGATCCTCTGCTCCTACCTGAATTTTGTTTACAGTCAGCCTCCTGGCTTCCCAGAGCTCCATCATCCTCATAGATGTCAACAAACTCAACTCTGTGACCGTCTCTTGCCATGATCCCTTACCTGCAAAGGAGAAAACCACTGTGGTGCTGGTGCACCTCTGACCAGCATATTCCTTATAACCCTGATTATTTGTTCTCTGGTTCCTGTCATGGAACATCATCCTCCTCTGATGGGTCTTCTGGTCTCACATAATATATCCATTCTAGTGTGTCCACCTCTTCAGTCCCTTTATTCCTCTACCATCTGCCATGGTAACTCAGGCACTTCCACTTCATGATGGTTGGCTAATTTTTTATCCAGCCTTCTAAGAGCCACCCAGCAATGAGTCTCCCCTATCACCTAACAACTTTTCTAGGGTGTCAAATATCACATCTCAAGAAAATGCCCTTAGGTCAATGAATTCTTGCTTATCTAGTCTTACATTTTAGCCTCTTTGATCAAGCACCCTCAAAATCCAATCCAAGGAGTATTCCCCTGGCTCCTGCCAATTAATGCTGGCAAACTTGCAATTCTTTAGGCAGAGTCTCTTTCTTAACTTACCAGGCCCAGCATAACCTCAATCCTAGCCATTGGCTTGGCAGGCAAGAGAGGAGGAAGGGGCAAATCCTGAAGATGGCACCTGTTACAGGGGTGAGATTTCTTTTTTTTCCCCCCTTTTTTTTTTCCATTTATTTATTTTATTGCATTTTAGGTTTTGGGGTACATGCAATGAACATGCAAGATTGTTGCATAGGTACACACGTGGCAGTGTGATTTGCTGCCTTCCTCTCCATCACCTACATCTGGCATCTCTCCCCTTGCTATCTCTCCCCAACTCCCCAATTTCTACAGCATCTTCCAGCACTGTAGAACTGCTAGCCTTTACAATGGAAGGTGAGCCACCTCTACAAGCCCAGAGGATCTGAGGCGGTTGAATAATGAACATCCTCAGGGTGCCATTCAGATGTCCCCATCCCATGTGGCAGTATTCTGTGTTTTCCCACCAGGTCCCTGACTTTTGCATAATATAACTGCTTTGGTTTAGCATTCAAACATCTCTGGGGCTCTGTGACTCTAAGTGTGGTCACAGAGGTTCTCCGGTTCACACACTTAGCAATACACTGCCTGCACTCCTTAGTCTGCCAACATCCTTCTGTGGGGCATTAATGCAACTATCTCTGTGTGCATTATTCCCTCCATGTTTTTACATATTTTGGATCACTGTATCTTGCTCACTACTACCCTCCACCAGAACATTTTCACAGGGCACCACTGGTGAAATCTTCAGCAACTGAGCCTTCATGTTGTGCCAGGGACAATCTGTAGTTGCTCACTAGCCAGGACTGTGTCCTTTTCACCTGCTGTTTGGTGGGAAAGTCAGTCCCAAATTCCTAGCTTACAGCCTATTTCCTCTGAAAACAAGTGCCAAAATGGGAGTAAACATGCAAGGATTGTATTAGGGGAAATGTCTGTGAGATAAAATGAGGAAGGAGCTGAAAAAGGCTGGGAGAGCCCTCAGATCATTAAGCAAATCTACACCTGATTGAGAGAGGAAAGGAAGGTTGGGTAAAACCACCCCCAACTGCTACATAGTCTGAGGAAGTTTCCGGAAAGCCTCCAGAGAATTCTCATGCTAAAAATAGCTATCCATGGAGTCCCACATCTCCCAGGAAGGGGCTGCCTCAGTATCCCTGCCTCATTCAGTCATTGGCTGGGAACAGCCCACGGCAAGCTTAAAGTTTTTAACTGCACCACAAATACAGGGATGGACATCAGAACACAGCATCTGGGGGCTTTGATCAGTTATGCTCCTTGTAATTGGAGGTCTGGAAGCCTGGAAATTTGTGACTTGTTTACTGTGAGCCCATCTTCACTGGAGGTGTTTACTGTTGACATTCCGGGACATTCGGGTGTGGAGATGTTCTTATCAGGCAGTTTCTACTTTGCTTCTCTTGGAGCACTAAGTATTTTACCAGATAAACACTACTTTTAGGCTGGGCACGGTGGCTCACGCCTGTAATCCCAGCACTTTGGGAGGCCAAGGTGGGCTGATCACAAGGTCAAGAGTTCAAGACCAGCCTGGCCAATATAGTGAAGCCCCATCTCTACTAAAAATACAAAAATTAGCCAGGTGTGCTGGCAGGTGCCTGTAATCCCAGCTACTCAGAAGGCTGAGGCAGGAGAATTGCTTGAATCCAGGAGACGGAGGTTGTGGTGAGCCGAGATCATGCCACTACGCTCCAGCCTGGGTGACAAAGCAAGACTTCATCTCAAAAACAAAAACAAAAACAAAATACTAATTTTAATGTGATTTCCTTGATTTGGCTTACCTACTCCATGCAGGGAGTTCTAATTCAACCCATGTAATTATGTAGTAGGCTTCCTTGCAGCCTCCCCAGACAAGAAGACAGGGTTTTTCTAATCTCTGCTTCATGGGTAGGTACCACAGTCATGCATGGTTCCTATGTGTATGCAAGAAATGAAATTCCATATTTTCAAATAACTAAAAGAGTGAAACTGGATGGAATGTTCCTAACAAAAGAAATGATAAATTATTGAGGTGATGAATATTCCCATTACTCTGATTTGATCATTACATGTTGTATGCTTCTACCAAAATATTATGTGTACCCTTAACTATATAAAATTGTATGTATCCATAATAATTTAAAATTTTCAAGAATAAGTGGGTCCCAGGTTTTTTCTTAAAATTAATTTTCAGGCCAGGCTTGGTGGCTCACATCTGTAATCTCAGTACTTTGGGAGGCCGAGGTGGGAGGATTGCTGGAAGCCTAGAGCTCGAGACCAGACTGGGCAACAAAGCAAGATCCTGTCTCTACTGAATAAATAAATACATATTTAAAAGATTAATTTCCAGCAGTGGGACCATGAGGCAAATAATTTTGTGGCTTTTGATATATATGCAGGAAGAATTAGGCAAAATGCATCAGTTTACAAGTCCATCAGCAGCCTGTAGATTTTACAACTTTTTTAACATACCTATCTTTTTTAAAAAGATCTGCTAATTGAATAAACGTGAAAGTCTTCTCATTATTTTCTCCTACTTTTATTAGTTGGTTTGGGGTCATAAAACTGAGCATTAACTGACCAAAGAGCAACAGCACCTGAGGTGCTGGCCTGAGGGCTGTTTAATAACAGTCCACAGAATGGTCAGGAGGGTGAAGACCCAGTTTCTCTGGAGGTTACTTTCTGCCTATGCCACCACTTACACCCTGCTTTTTGGTCAGACCAATCCTCTGAACCTACCAGGCTCCCTGAAACTTTTTCTCCTTCTGCCTGAGCTATCTGTTCATTAACCTGGTGAAGATCTACTTTTTCCATGCAGTCTTTTCCCTCTTCATTTTCCCTCATCTCCACCCCAGTAGACTACCAACCTCTCTTCTGCCATGACTATACCTTATAGTTACTTCTATCAACATCAACAACACTCCATTGCCCTTGTTAATTTGCAAATCTTTCCCCCATATTCTGTTCCTTAAAGTTAGGAACCATATTGGTTTTATTGTTATGCCATCAGCATTTTGAACAGCAAGTGTGCACACAGTAGATATAATAAATAAAGTGTTTCAGAATTATCTATGAATAAGGGAGGGAAAAAATGGCATTGCTTTACATTCATGTTTTTGTTGGTGAGGGGACAGAGTCTCACTCTGTCACCAGACTGGAGTGCAGTGGTGCAATCTTGGCTCACTGCAACTTCCACCTCCAAGCGATTCTCCTGCTTCGGCCTCCTGAGTAGCTGGGATTACAGGCTCACACCACCATGCCTGGCTAAATTTTGTGTTTTTAGTAGAGATGAGGTTTCACCATGTTGGCCAGGATGGTCTGGATCTCTTTACATCGTGATCCACCTGCCTTGGCCTCCCAAAGTGCTGGGATTACAGGTGTGAGCCACAGCACCCAGCCAGCCATTTTTACTTTTTCCTTCTTTGTCTGCCCTCTTTTCTTTTCTTTTCTTTGACCAATCAGCACACTCAGGTGTCTACCCATCTTATGAGGCTGCATTCCCTATTGTGTCTTCTCTAAGGCAACAACAAAACCTTCCTAAAAGCCTAAACAGCCTGAGTTCACATGTTTGGGAGGTTCCAAGCAGGTATCAAGAAATCACAATGAAAACTCAAATAATCAGGCAACACGATGTTCTTTAAATGCAGATATACAGTATTAGATTGAAAACATGTAGATGCCACATCAGAACTTTCCATTTTAATCTGGACACACAGCCCTACTTTTCCTAGGATGCAAGCAGGAATACTGTTAAGATTCATAGCTACTCTTATGAATTTGCAATTTGTATATTGCACTAGCATTGACAGCACTTGCTGAGTCTCCAGTATGCATAAAGAGGAGGCTTTATATGGTTTCCAGATGTCCATGGAAAGAAACTTTCAATGATATTGGGCTGAGAAATTGATTAAACAACAATAGAATGTCATTTTTTTTTTTTCTGAGGAGGAGGAGTCTCACTCTGTTGCCGGGACTGGGAGTGCAGTGGTGCAATCTCAGCTCACTGCAACCTCCGCCTCTCAGATTCAAGCAATTGTCCTGCCTCAGCCTCCCAAGTAGCTGGGATTACAGGCATCTGCCACCACGCCCAGCTAATTTTTGGATTTTTAGTAGAAACAGGGTTTCACCATGTTGGCCAGGCTGGTCTTGAACTTCTAACCTCGTGATCTGCCCTCCTCAGCCTCCCAAAGTGCTGGGATTACAGGTGTGAGGCACCACACCAAGCCTGGACTGCCATTCTTAAAATTCATACATCACAGCCTTTTTGGCTTTAGGTGAAAGCAACTTGAAGTGAAGTTATAACTTCCATGAATATATATACAACCCTGGCCACCCCAGCAAACAGCACAGCAATGCTCTTTCTCTCTCATTCCCAGAGTAGAACTAGCTTAACAGATAGCATGAAGTATAAAAGGGAAGTCCCAAGGAGAAAACTTTCAACACCTTTACCACCTCTATTCCCCACAGTTCTAAGCCCTCACACTGGTCCAGAAGAAAACTGAGGTTTGTCATCTGCTTGAATGTGGTCCGTTACTTAACCCTAAAAATGCATGAGGAATTGGATCTCCTTGGAGGAAATCACATAAAAACATTTGTAAGCTGAAAATATGCTAAAAGCATATTGAAACATAATAACCTAGAGTTTCTGTGGCTTTGCTAAGCCAAAAAGAGGAAAAAAATGAAAGAAAACGTACTTCTCTTTTCTAGATTTGTATCATCTGGAGTAACTGAATATTTGTCCAATAGACTTCCTTGGGTCTCAGGCTCCAATAAAGCTGAATTTAAAAGAATTTACGGCTGCTCATTTTTCCGACAGCTTATAAAGCTATGAGGGTGAGTGAAACTACATCTAGAAAACAGAAGAGAGTCTTGAAGCCAAGTCTGCTCAGGAGAGAAAACGAAGGCAGAAAGGCTGCCTAACAAAAGCCCTGTTTCTCCCTTTTCACCTACAGCCCCTCCCTCAGCAAGTACAGTTGAGTTCAAGGCACCTCCTTATTTAAGTTACTTGAGTGACTTGAGTTCCCGTTCAGCTTTGTTTGGTCCTGGAAGCTGGACTAGCCATCAGAATTGGACACAAAATCACAGGGATGGATGGGCATCGTGGCTCACTCCTGTAATCACAGTACTTTGTGAGACCGAGGTGCATGGATGACCTGAGGTCAGCAGTTCAAGACCAGCCTGGCCAACAGGGTGAAACCCTGCCTCTACTAAAAATACAAAAAATTAGCAGGGCATGGTGACAGAAGCCTGTAATCCCAACTGCTTGGGAGGCTGAGGCTGAGGCAGAAAATGGTTTGAACCCAGGAGACAGAGGTTGTTGTGAGCCAAGACCACGCCATTGCACTCCAGCCTGGGCAACAAGAGTGAAACTCCGTCACAAAAAAAAAAAAAAAAAAGAAAAGAAAAGAAAAATCATAGGGAGGACTCACAGATTCTAGACCTACCTAAAACACACTGAAAAGTATTGTCACTGACTCCTACTTTCTTTACTAGGAATTATTACTCACTTGTGTACCATGTAGTCTGAACTAGAAAAAAAAGCACCATCATGGAAGGCATTACCCACAATGTTTACAAGAGGAGACAACAGGAAAGATGGTTGTGAACAAAAACTTCTGAAAGCAGATATTTCATAGTATATGAGTAATGAATTAAAGGAATTTTATTTTCATTCACACAAAGATAGTGAAATAAGACTGATGATTTGGATGTAGAAAAGAAAGATTAAATCATGATCAAAAGAAACAAGTGTAAAAGAAGATGAGGGCAGAAAAGCACTCTGTTACAAAGTTCTGTTTCCACAAGGAATGTGACTCATAAAACAAAATGGATACATGAGGAGAGAATTTATATTCATTTTTTGTTATTTTTATTACAAAATCCATGCATGTTAAGTACAGAAAATCTAAAAAAAAAAAAACTCATAGAAGCAAGAGAATTCCTATGCCCATAAATAATGTGCTGGCAATGATATATGTATGCATACTAGACCATGAGCAAAGGACCCTATCAGTCTTGTTCATAACTCAGTGGATATCTTTTGGATGAATGAATTTAAGATGTTTTTCTATGCATATATACATATAAAATGAAGTTATCCCATACACACTATTTTGCACTTGACAGTATATGACAGACATAGTTCCATGCCAATATATCTCCATGTCAGTATATTTCCATCTACAGCATTTGATTGCTGTATTTTATGGCATGGATGTACCATAATTTCCATGACTGATTCCTTTTCTGTCGGAGCCCACTGGTTGGAGGCATTTCCTCCTTTTTTATTGTTAATTTCTTTGTCCCTCCTTTTCCCTGAGCTCTAATAAAAATAGTCTCACACTTGCATGAGCATTATGGTTTCCCAAAGAACTTGTTAAAAATTCACACTCCTGTGTGCCACCCCTGGAAATCTGAATTCATTTGACTAAAGGGGGTCATGGGAAATTTTTTTTTTAGAAGATCCTAAGTGATTCGTCCACAAGGGGTGGGAAGACCACACTGTGAGAATCACCTTTCGGTAAAGCTACAGAATAATATAGACATATTTCCACTCCTTTTCATTATTTGCAACCCTCCACCCTCTGGAAGCCTTGACCCTATTTTGAGAGAAATATCTAAAAATCTGCTTCCAGATCCCAGAGATGCAAACTAAAGACTTGATGCTTATGATTTCTTAGCCATAGAATCGGCAAACATATATAGTCAGTCAGAAACATGCAGGTCTCATCACATCCGCTGCTTCTGAAAACAGCCAAGCATTTGAGACAAGTCAGAGGAACACCTCCCAGGTTGTGATAAAATTTTGTCCGATGATAAAATTATAACCTAATTCCAATTTTACAAAGGGTTTTGGATATGTATGTGTTCGGTTAATTAAACCTTTCCTTCAATTAGCCCACAAAAAAGTCCAAAAAGATCAGAAAGCATGCTGGGAATCTCCTTTATCATTTGTCTCATTCATCTGTCCTCCTGCCTTCCTGCCTCTCCACCAACTGCCTCTCACCCCTGTCTGTGGCTTTGTCTGGGAAGGGCTGCCACAGGAAAGGGGATGGAGAAAAGTCACTTACAAAGTGTTTCGGTTGAATAAGTTCCTTTTCCACAGTCAGACTTGGAATCCCAAGACTTATTGGAAGCCAAATAATAAATCCTCCTAGCAACCTGTGACCAATCAATTCCTGTGTTAATTGATAAGCATGGGTAGGAACTGCGATAACAGTGGGAAATAAGGGCTGATCTCTGTAATGAGGATCTCAATGGAGCTGGAATCATGTGCTAGCAGAAGCAGAAATCAGCCAGCCCTGGCTGCCATGATCTCTCCCCAGAATGCCCGCAGCAGCCCTCTGATTGATGCCTTTGCCTCCTATAAGTCCCCTGACCTCTTCTCCAGAGGTGGGTGCAAATCCCTTCCATGACTCTCCATGGTGTTTGGCATAGAATCCAAACACTTGAGCATGGCTATCAAAGTCCCTCATGATCTAGCCAGTGTTTTTCTCTCTCCAGACTCACCTCCTGCCTCTCCTCCTGCAGCCCTCCCCTCACACATCCACATACACACCTATTATGTGCTCCAGCCATAACCATACTCTGTGCAGATTCTGTGATTCACCACACTCCCTCTCACCTGAGGGCCTTTGCCACATACTGATTTATCTGCTTGGAATATTACTTACACTCTTGCTGCTTCTCCTCCTGACAAACTTCTGCCTCATTTTTTCAGTCCTATTTTTATACACTGTTCCCCCAGGAAACCTTCTTTCATCCTTATCCCTCGCAGTAGTAGTAAGTTGAATAATGGCTACCCAGAGATATTATGTCCTCATCCCTGGAATTTTTACATGCTACCTTACTTGGAGAAAGTGTCTTTGCAGATATAATTGAGTTAAGGATCTTGAGATGAGAAGGTTACCCTGAATTATTTGGGTGGATCCTGGATGCCATCATAAATATCCTTATAAAAGAGAGGAAATGGAAAACCATACAGAAACATACAGGGCAGAAGATGATGTGAAGTCAGAGGCAGAGACTAGAATGTTGCAGCCACAAACCCAGAAATGCCCAGGAGCCATCAGAAGCTGGAAGAGGCAAGGCACTGATTCTCCCCTGGAGTCCCCAAAGGGAGTGCAGTCCTGCCAGACTTCTAGCCTCCAGAACCTTGAGAGAATAAACTTTTCTTGTTTTAAGCTACCAAGTTTGTAGCAATTGGCTACAACAGCCTCAAGAAACTAATATGCCCTCCAACCTGGAAGAGTTCTCTCTTTCCCTCTTTTCCCAGGGCACTTACAACACTGAACTATTATCACCTGTTTACTTGACTTCAGACTCCATGAGATTAGAATTAGGAGCACCGTCTGCTGTGTTCCCCACAGTATCCTCAGTGCCCAGTACAGGGCCTTTCACACAGCAGAGGCTCAGTAAGTAACTATAGAATCAATAGACGGATGAATGAATAATGGAATGAATGAATGCATGCACAGGCAAAGCTTTTCTTAGAGAGGGTAAAAAAGGGATAACTAATAGATCCTGTCAGTCAAAAGGCTGTTATTTAGAGAGGGAGAGGAAATACAAATGTATTGAATGCCTACTGTATCAGCCACTATGCCAGGCAAATAATGTCCATTATATCATTAATACTCACAACATTCTTTTTCTTTTCTTTTTTTTTTTTTTTTTTTTGAGACAAAGTTTCACTCTTGTCACCCAGACTAGAGTACAATGACAAAATCTCTTGGCTCACTGCAACCTCTGCCTCCTGGGTTCAAGTGATTCTCCTACTTCAGAATCCTGAGTAGCTGGGACTACAGGTGCTCACAACCCAGCCCAGCTAATTTTGTATTTTTTGGCAGAGATGGGATTTAACCATATTGGCCAGGCTGGTCTCAAACTCCTGACCTCAAGTGATCCACCCACCTCGGCCTCCCAAAGTGCTGGGATTACAGGCGTGAGCCACAGTGCCTGGCCAATACTCACAACACTCTTAAGGAGTAGTTATTATTGCCCTGGTTTTACAGAAGAGGAAGAAGTAGGCTCCAGAAATTAGGTTATTCACTCATGGTCACATAGGAGGAAACAGACATCTGTGAGGACCCCGAGGTTGTAATGAGGCCCACAGGTGGAAGCCACAGGGGAGCAGAGTGCAATTTAGAAAGGTGATCTTTGTGTTAATAACTGGAGCTATCCAACAATGAAACGAGTTGTAGACATCTAGCAGAGGATTAGTAGCCCACAGCCCATGTACCAAAACAGAAGTGAAAGTTGGCAAAGAATATGGGCTCTCCTGGGACCCTCTCCCCCATCTATAGGCTGGCAACCCACCAGTTCTTTCCCTCTCCTGAAACCTATCTCACAATCCTCAGCATTAGCCCAAACTTCCTCCCCATCTCCTGACACTAGACCAGGACTCAAACTTTCAGAAAACCACTTTTGAGAGCTCTCTGAGGCCTGCACAACATTTCCCAAAGTGTGCTTAAGCTTAATGAGTATTTCATGAAAAACAATCTTCCCTGGAAAAGGGGTTTATGCCATAAGGACTCCAAGACAATGTATGAATAATCCTTTTTTTACTTTTTATTAAAATTTCTGAAATTAACTTGTTTTCTTATCTCTTTCTCTCAAAAGTAGACTGCAAAAGATAAGATCAGTAAGTCAAGAGGCAGTTGGACTTGTGATCCTCAATCTGATATAAACTCTCTCCTTCCTTTCCACAAACAGAGATACTGTGAGCTTCTCTTACCATTTTTATTTAATCACTTTTCTCAACTGCTTGGTAGTATTGCTATTTTTCTCCTTCTCCTATCCTCCCTATGAGATTGCAAGCTCCTTAGGAGCCAAAGGCAATATCTTGTTTTTCATTCCTGGCAGCACTATCTTCATCTTGTGGCATGTGGCAATTGGACTGCTCAAAGAAGTTTGACTATATTATATATATTTTTTAAATTTATGTGAATCTGATTATATTCTATGAATGGGTTAGAATTTCTTGGTGTTAGAATAGTTAGTACTTTCTGAATTCATATTCAATGCAATGACCTCTCAGTTTGGAAAGATTCACAACTTATTACATGCAGAAATCATCGCAACCAAAAATGTAAGGTTTTTCTTTATTGTTTATCAATTTAAACAGTTCCTTTTTTTCCTCAGACCCACCAACATATTCTTGATTGTTGTTAGGTTTTAGCTTTAATTTTTCAATTAACATACAGCAAAATCAACTTTTAAAAACGGGTGTCCAGTTCCATGAATTTTAACACATGTATAGATTCATTATACCTATCACTGTCAGAATATAGGACAATTCCATCATCCCCAAACCCTCTCATACTACCCTTTTTTGGTCACACTTGCTCCCAGCCCTAGCCACTGTCCCCATCTCTTTCCCCATCACTATAGTTTTGTCACTTGAAGAATGCCAAAGAAATAGCATCATATACCATGTATCCTTTTAATATGGGCTTCTTACCCTTAGCATAATGCTTCTGAGATCCATCCAAGTTACATGCATTGGTAGTTTCTTCCTTTTTGCTAATGAGTAGTGTTCCATTGCATGGATGAACATAGTTTATCCATTCAGCCATTGAAGGGCATTTACGTTGCTTCTGGTTTTGAGTGAATGTGAATAGAGCTTCTACAAACATTTATGTACAAGTTTGGTGTGAACATAAGTGTTCATTTCTCTAGGATAAATGTACAGAAGCAGGGTTGCTGGGTTCTATGGTAAGTATATGTCTAGCTTCATAAGAAACCGTCCAAGTGGCTTTACCACTTTTTGCTTTCCCACCAGAAATGTCTAAGAATTCTGGGTGTTTTGACTCTTCACTAGCCCTTGATATTATCAGCATATTTTATTTTGGCCATCATGATAGGTATGTAGCGATATCTCATTGCTGTTTAGGTTTTTACAACATTTATAAGTGGGACAACTCAGTCAGTGAGGGTGTTATCTAGTAAAACATATGACCCCATAGCCACATTTTATTTGATTCACCAACATCCCTAAGTATATAATGTAGCAGTTGCTTTATAAAATATCCAAGGATAAGCTCATCATTGTATCATTTTCCCAATGTATATTTGAAGTTTAACTGTTGGTGTATTGTAGTAGGGCAACTGAGTGCTCCAACTGAACCTAAGCAGAAATTATGCATAGACATAACAAAATGCAAGTCGCCTCTACGCACGGAAAAGGCAACATGGTACAGAGCACGGAAGAGGTAGGTCACCCTTCTATGCATTCTCAGAGCTGGGTTCATCTTCCCAGATCCCTTACTCCCTACGCTCCAGCCACACTTGTCCAAACTCATCCCCACTCCAGCACTTTGGCACAATTTGTCCCCTCTGTCTGAAATGTTTTTTCCCCATATCTTAGTAAGACGGGTTCCTTCTGGTCATTCAGATTTCTGCTTAAATGTCATCTTATCAATCATATCAGTGATCACCCGATCGAACGGTAGCCCCACAAGTCTCTCCCTATTTTCATCATGCTGCTTATCATTGCCTGAGATTATTTTGTTAACTATGATCTGTCTTTCTCTGCCAACTCAATAGCTCCAGTGCCAGGAACAACACTGCATACGTAGTAAACACTCAGTAAATGTGGATGACTGGATAAACACACGTGTAAGAAACTTTCTTCTTGCAGACACTGCTGGGGGGATGTTACTCATGGTACTTTAAGCATAAGCCCTGACTGTAACTTGGTTATCATATCTTTGAAGCATGATGGGAAAGTTAAAAACTGGAACCAGCATTTCGAGGCTGTAAGCACTTTTCTGGCTTGTGAGGCAGAGACTCAAACAAACCTTTGGTACAGACCAATCTGTTGTTCTGGGAAAATCGCTGGAGCAGGTCTTTCATTTGCAGAGCAAAGACCCTAATCATAAATACAGATGCCTGAGACAATGTCACACCAGGAAAGCAAACTGCTCTTCTGAGAACGTAAAAGGTTGTCTGTAGGGTGGGCAGACTACGCTTCCTCTGAAGAAACACTTCTTTTCTAAGAATGAACTTGGATGGTGCTGTGCCTGCACACCTGCTCTGGTTCTCATGGAGCACTGTTTTCTGCACTCCTCTTTGCCTCAATCTGTGGGCAGATGATCTGTGGCTGAGGCCTTGAAAATGTAGGATGTACAGACTCCATTTCACTTCATGTAAAAGCGGACTGATCCGGGCTTAGTGGCACACAATCAAGAATCTGCTATGATACCCCTATCTGTGTTACTATTGAAGCCAGAGCAACCAAAACTTTCAGAAGTGTTTAAATAAATAAATACATAAAGCTGCCATAGTTAACTGTCTTGGATGTGGACCCTGAAAAATTTACATGTTTTCAGAGGGCTCCTTACCAACTGCTTTTCTTCGTAATAAAATGACAGTACTTACAACCAACAACAGCATCCTAAATTATGTTAATAAACCCTTCCTCTTACAAAATAATTTGGTTTGGCTCTTCAGTCAAGTGATAAATATTTGTTGAGTACCTATTCCATGCCACACACCTTGTAGGCACTGAGAAAACAGCAGTGAGCAAAACGGACATGATTCCTACGTTCACATAACTCGTAATAGGGGGGAAACAGATAACAGTCAAATACAACAATCAAATTACAAACCATGAAGAGTGCACAAAAGCCATGGAAACATTTAATGGAGAGGCATCACCGCATCTAAGATGTTAAGGAGGCCGTCCTGAAGAAGTCAGTTCTTGAGCTGAAACCTCAACTATGAATGGAACTAAACTAAGCAACGGGGAGGGAAGAACATCCAGGCACAGGGAATAGTATGTACGAAAGTCCTGAAGGAGAAAAGAACTTGGCATCCTCAAGGACTGGAGGTCAGCCAGGCTATGGAAAGATTCAGGTCCAGGATGGGGATGGAAATGTGCAGGGGCCAAATCACATAGGCCCATGGTCATGGTCATGTAAAGGATCTTTGCCCTTATTCTGACAGCCAGGAGAAACTTTGAAGGGATTTGGGAAGATCACACTGGTTCAGGGCAGAGCTCCTATTGGAGAAGGCAAGAGGTAATCCAGAAGATGTATTTAGGAGGTGTACCAATTAGCAAATGAGGGTCCCTGAGCTCATATCAACAATACTATGATTTGTGATTGCTGAGGCTGGGAGTCTGCAAACTACATTTCTGCTTTTTTTTTTTTTTTTTTCAACTTTTAAGTTTTAGGGTACATGTGCAGGAGGTACAGGTTTGTTACATTGGTAAATGTGTGTCATGGTGATTTGCTGCACAGATTAACCCATCACCTAGGTATTAAGCCCAGCATTCATTAGCTGTTCTTCTTGTTGCTCTCCCTCCTGCCTCCACCATGTGACAGGCCTCAGTGTGTATTGTTCCCCTGCCCCATACATCCAAGTGTTCTCATTATTCAGCTCCCACTTATAAGTGAGAACATGCAGTGTTTAGTTTTCTGTTCCTGTGTTAGTCTGTTGAGGTTAACGGGTTCCAGCTCCATCCATGTCTCTGCAAAGGACGTGATCTCATTCCTTTTTATGGCAGCACTGTATTCTGTATCTATGTTAGACTCTGCCAGTAGAAAGTGTTAGAGGGAGAACCGCAGTGCTGAAGCAAGAAGCAGGGACTTGCTCCCCGTTTGTGTGGACATCACCCCAGGCTCACTTCTTTATCCCAGCCGCAGTAGCAGGGCTGTCCATTAACAGCAGCTGAATCCACTTTGCAGTTTTTCAAGACTTGCAGAACCAGCTTCACTGCCCCTTAACCTACTCCCCAGAGACATCAACACTAGCCAACTGGAGACCACCCTCAGAGGTCTGGCTCCCAGGTTAGAGGACTCCTGTAAATTTCTAAGTTTTAGTAATTCTACCCTTTTCCCCTTGTTCCTCCAACCCTAGGAATAGTAGCTGCAGCTGCTTCCTCCGAGATACATTAACATTCTCCTTTTGCTTCTCAACTAACTAGTTAACTGCATTATGCCTGGTTAACAACTCTTTATATAAAATACTCTCTGTTCAAATAGTTGGTGTGGTTTCTGTCTTCTGCCTGGACCCTGACAGATACAGGCCGCCACTACCCCACTGAAACAAACAGGGATAAAGGTGCCAGGGAAAACGGGGAAACATTGTTTTTTATCTGAAGTTTCCATCTCAACTTGATTACTCCATAATTGATTTGTTCTTTAAGATTATGAGGAGAGGGACTATCTTTCTTTCAAGTTATATGTAAAAAAAAAAAAAAAAAAAAAAAAACCTGAGTCTATAATACCTACTAATAAATATTTAGTGAATAAATTAGAATGGGCTCTATAAAAGTTTAAAGGGTATCAAGAGACATCTTTACAATTTCTAATTTATTCTACCATCTTGAAATATATACCCATGTAAGTTTAGAAATAGGTATATCTAGAGATCAAAGTCATAAGATATAATGGCCCATGCTAAATATATTTGAGCACAGTAAAATACTCCCATACTATTTTATTATGCTAAAATAGCATGAGGATAACATTGAATAATTTTAGTGCAGAATTTTATAAAACACCCTTTAACCCTACTGGTTGATATGAGGCAAAAGTTATTCTGCCCAGCTTGATAAAAGATTCATTTTAATACACTATTTTTTCAGTAAAAATGAAACACACAGCTATTGTTTGATTTTAGGAGACAGCTTTAAATGTCTTGGGAGAATAAAGTTATGAACTCTCATTTTTCTGGGTTATGAAAAGGCAGACATATCTTCAATGCTATTAATAACATATTTAACCTGCTCAACACATCTACCAAAATGATAACTATTTTTAAAGAACATAACTTTTATTAAATTTTTTATTTAATTTAAACTTGCAATAATGTCTTTCAATGTTCATTTCACTGTACTAATCAAGGCTCTCAATTCATAGAACAACTACTGTATGTCCAGTTCGCCAATTTTTTCCTTTGAAATATATAAATTTTCTATTAGAAAATTAGCCTATTAGATCCTGGCTTCTCTTTCCACATTATGGTATCTAAAGCCACATCTTTATCTCCTATCAGTTGCCAGCTCCTATCAATTTTACCTTCTAAGTTCTTTCACATCCATACCATCCTATCAATTTCCTCTTCCGCCATCCCAGTTAACCCGTTGTTACCTCTTACTTGTACTACTGCAGTAACCTCCTAAATAGAGTTGACAGTTTTGGCAAATAAAAATACAAGATACTCAAATATGAATTTATTCAGATAAACTACAAATACTTTTCTAGTGTAAGTATATTCCAAATCTTTTCTAAATATTACATGGAACATATTTATACTAAAATTTTTTTTGTTTATCTGAAATTCAATTTCACTTGGCTTCCTATATTTTATCTTGCAATCCTAACTCCTAACTCACATCTTTATCCTCTCCTTGTTTCAATCCATCTTTCATGTGTTTCCACATATATCTAAAAAATAAACTTAAGATCATACCATACCATCACTACCACCCTGTGCATGCTTTTAATTTTTCAGGCAAAGGGAAATCATTGAAGATTTTAAAATATAAGTGCCTTACCCTAGCGTTTAAGGCTATCATGATATCCTCTTAAAATGCCATCTTGGCATTTTAACTTAATTATATCTTGTCAGCATATACCAACTTCTAGAATATATTTTCATCCTTAAAGGTTCGCATCAGAAACAGAGAGTAATAATGCCTATACAGAAAGCACTCAGTAAATTTGCTTTTATTGTAATTTTATTATTATAATTATCAACAGTGCCAAGACTTCACGCAGAAAAAGAACGTAGATGAGAGAAGAATTGGAGAAAATAATTGATCTAATTCTTATTGCACATTTGCTCTATGGAACCCAAAAGCTCCAAGCTAGAAGATGGTATATTATTCTATAATAAATATAAAAGTTATTGCAGAAACCAGCTAATAATGCTAAATCCTGGACACAGGAGAAATTAGCTAGAGTGGTCCAGAATGGAAAAACTTAGAAAACAAGCCACCAGCCATCTATGCACTAGTGAAATAAAAGCCCTCTTCACCCATACCCATGCAGGCTTCAAAAATAAGTTGTCTTTCTATTATACTTGAGCATTAATTTGTTCTGTTTTTATTGTAGAGCCATTAAATTCTGAGAGTCTGTCCTTTATTCCAAAGCCTGGGTATGTAGCTTGAATTTAATATTAAATACATATTTTAATTTTCTAAATGTGGTCTTAAAAAATGAATAAAATAATCTCAACCTTCCCAAATAAATTTTGTAAGTTTATCCACCAGGAAAAATTCCAACAGGGTTCCAGTTTTCATATTAAATTCCAATTGGATACAGTATTAAGCAGGGTAGATATTAATTTTATTTTAAATGGCCCTTTTACATACCAGTAACAACAATGCTT
Source organism: Sapajus apella (assembly GCF_009761245.1). Lineage (NCBI taxonomy): Eukaryota > Metazoa > Chordata > Mammalia > Primates > Cebidae > Sapajus > Sapajus apella. The sequence continues at coordinate 35,405,915 of NW_022436950.1, forward strand.
GCATTGGGCTTTTTTTACCCTTAATATCACCTTACATGGAAACTTACCCTGAAAAAAGAGATTGCCTTCTGAGAAATGATATAAAGCAACTTACAGTACGGGTGTTCAGTGACTCAAGACAGTGAGAGAGAGACAGCCTACATCCCCGTGCTCTTTAGATTTAACAGTTCACACGTTTCCAAGTACTCTGCATAGATGTTTTCAACCTACTTCATTCTAAAACCTTTCAAAAACAGTTTTCCTACTTTGAGAACAGTGAGACTGCTTTCCTATTAAGAATACCAGATGTCAGTCATAATGGAATCTCCGGCATCGAAGTGCTCTGGGACAGTGAAGCGTGGGCATGGTCAGGGCGTGTAACCTCATGCAACTGGGAAATGACTATTGTTCTCACCAGGTCATTCAGTCCCCATGATCGTGAATGGATGAGCCAGCACCTTCCCCTCCTAGTGTTGCCGAGTGGGCCTCCAGGAAATGAAATGTCTCCACCAACACCAAACCCCAAACCAATGAGAGAAGCAGCATTTCTGGCCTTATTCATACCCAACTCAGCTCTATGGAAACAAGATTGCTGGCTTGCCAAGAAGCCAGAAATAACATTTCCTCTTCTGGTTGAGGCACATGATGAGAGACACCTTGAGAGTTTACTGGGTTCATTCTTTTCTACCTAGAACTACATCTTATTTGCAAAATATTTTGGAGGCTCATTCTTTGGGCTGGGGAAGGGAAAAATAGCACAAAGAAGAGAACTACTTTAAGGTTCATGCAAATCTGTCACCGTATCTCCAGCACTGAACACCCTGTCTGTCAGGAGAGCCGACTGTTAGCTCCCTTCCCAAGCCACATCCACTGACAACAGATTGGCTGTTTGAAATGAGCCATTGGGAGTATGTACACCATGGAAATCAGCAAACATTACAGGTGGTCCTCCTCTCCTCTCCTGGAGAACCTATGGTTTCACCTTTATCAGCCTGACGTTGGTCTCAATCAATGTTTATGGTTGAAATGTACGGTGTGCTTATTGCATTCCAGGTGGTTTTATGCCATCTTTAAGTGAGATATGCCACCATCACAACATTGAAAGGTGGAAATCATAATGCGCAGATGTGAGTATAAAATGCTGATGCTGTCTCTCATCCCTTTCAGGACCAGGATTCATTGTTATTGTCTCCATTTTACTGTACACATGAAGAGACTGAGGCTTCACATGATAAGAAACTTGTCCAAGATCATCCAGCCAATATGGGGAATATCCAAGACTTGTATCAAAGCTTACGGGGAATATCCAGGACTTGTATCAGGGTTGGCTAGAGTGAAACCCCACACCCCACCCCACAATGCCAACTGGACCCTATAGACATTCCATGAAAATTAAAATAGCTCCTACCAGTTTAGTCGCTGGAAGCAGTACCACCTTGCCCTTAGACCCAGGGAAGCAGAGCTACAATTCTGACCCCTCAGGGCACCCCTGCACGTGGAATGTTTTCTTTGAGTCCCTTTCCCATGTCTGGGAACACCCAGAATTAGCAGTTCCATCAAAGCAGGAGCCCAGACACCGACGTTGGCTCCTTTTCCTGTTTCTTCTTTTAGGGATGTTCTCAAACCCTGTACCACTTGTAGAGTGGACCACATTGCCTAAGGGATTATGGGATTCATGTCCATGTAAGAGTCCCAGGCATTCTGGTCAGATCTCATTCCAAGAGGGTGGCCTGGCAAGTGGATTGCTCTTTCTGACCAGTGGGATTTTTCTTTCATGGAGTCATGCAGTATTGGGCTGCCAGAATAGTGCCAACATGCTGACAGAGGGTGAACTTCACTCACATCAGACCCAGGATGAGTTCAGGGCTTAGAACAACCAGCAATCCTTGTGGTAGGTGAAGTGGTCCTTCAAAGATATTCATGCTCTAATCCCTGCAACCTCTGAATATGTTGCATTTCATGGCAGAGGGACTTTGCAGATGTAATTAAAGTACAGAGTTCTGTTTGTTTGTTTTTTGAGATGGAGTCTTGCTCTGTTACCCAGGCTGGAATGCAACGGTGCAATCATTCTTGGCTCACTGCAACCTCCACCTCCTGGGTTCAAGTGATTCTCCTGCCTCAGCCTCCCGAGTAGCTGGGATTACAGGCAAGCACCACCACACCCAGCTAATTTTTGTATTTTTAGTAGAAATGTTGGCGGGGGGTGGGGGAGTCTACCACGTTGGCCAGGCTGGTCTTGAACTCCTGACCTCAAGTGATTCAGCTGCCTCAGCCTCCCAAAGTGCTGGGATTACAGGCATGAGCCACCGCACCCAGCTAGTACAGACTTTAATTTGGGAGACCAACCTGGATTATCCAGGTGGGCCCAATCTAACCACATGAGCTGTTAAAAGAAGAGAATGCTCTTCAGCTGGAAGCAGAAGAGAACTGAGGCAACAGGGAAAGTCAGAGATTCAAGGCATGAGATCCACTGCTGCTGGCTTTGAAAATGGAGAAAGGGGTCTGTGATCCAAGGCAGACAGCCAGCAAAGACATAGGAACTTCATTCTTCCAACCGCATGGAGCTGAATTCTGCCAACAACCTAATGATCTTGAAAGCAGATTCATCCCCAGAATCTCAAGAAAGGAACCAGCCCCACCCACACCTGATTTCACCTTATAAAACCTGGAGCAGAGAACCAGCTGAGTCATGTGTGCCTGGACTTGCAATCTACAAGACTGTGAGATAATAAAATGGATGGCCAGCCTGGGCAACATGGTGAGACTCTGTCTCTACAAAAAAAAATAATAATAATAATTAATTAGCTGGACATGGTGGCAAGCATCTATAGTCCCAGTTACTTGGGGGACTCAGTCAGGAAGAACACTTGAGCCCAAGAGGTTGAGGCTGCAGTGAGCTCAGATTGCACCAATGCCCTCAAGCATGGGTGACAGAACAAGATCCTGTCTCAAAAAATAGTAATAATAAAATAAAAATAAATGAATATGTTACTAATATTAGTCTGCCTATTAACAGACTAATAGATGGTATTAGTCTGTTTTCATGCTGCTGATAAAGACATAACCGAGACTGGGCAACTTATAAAAAAAGAAAGTGGTTTAATGGACTCAGTTCCACACGGCTGGGGAGACCTCACAATCATGGTGGAAGGTGGAAGGCATGTTTCACATGGCAGCAGACAAGAGAAAAGAACTTGCGTAGGGAAACTGTCCTTTATAAAACCATCAGATCTCATGAGACTTATTCACTATCACAAAAAGAACATGGGAAAGACCTGCCCCCGTGATTCAATTATCTCCCACCAGGTCCCTCCCACAACACATGGGAATTGTGGGAGCTACAATTCAAGATGAGATTTGAGTAGGGACACAGCCAAACCATATCATAGTGTTGCTTTACTAACTGTGTGATAATTTTTTCTGGCAACAATAGAACACTAGTAGAGTCCACCACAACCTTAGGACTTGAACCACATGAGCAAGCCCATGTATGGGCTCTAAGCTGACTGTTCTGACCTCAGTGCCACCTCTAGTCACAAGACTCAGGGAGGCAGGAATGGAAGCAGGTACCCAATCTGGTCGAACCCCCTCCCCCACTGGTACTGCCCCCACCACCAACAGGCCCTTCCAAATGATGTTCTCACTTGCTTTCAATTGATGTGGTGATGTCATGCTCTCCAGGGTCAGTGTTAAGTTGTGCCTGACATGGGCCACACATTCCTTATGTGAATGAGACCTCTCTCCTCTTCCGCCCATGAGACCCTCACCTCTCCTTGCCACAGCGTAAGGAAGGCAGGGATGCAATCATTATTGAAGGAGATCACATTCTGGGAATACAGCGATTACTACCTAAAAAGTTCAAAAGAAGACATGGTTGGAAGATGAGTTATTCCACATTTTACTATAAAATTCTGAACAAGACCAGAAAACAAATTATCATTCACACATTTCTGCATACTCTGAGTAAGACTCGCATTTGTGGTCATCCTCAGTGAAGCACAGTAACAACTTTGGAGATGGTCTAATACTCACAGGCAGCCTGATGGATGATGCTGTATCACGAAGAATGCTGTATCAGCATTAAATAAATAAAATTAGGGAACCACAGAGGCTGGAAGATCTATATTGCTTCAATACAAACAGATTCTGGAGAGCTTTAGAGTTGTAAAAGCAGCATTGTTGCCTTTTCATCATGATGGAAGATGCTAATTTAGCCAGGAACAGTATATTTGATGATCAAGATCACAAAGAAATGGTTCCCAGACCTGAACAGAAATCTCCATGTGTACTGATTGGACAAAAAATAAATTCAAAAGTATCATTCTTCTACACATTGTTCTAAACTTTCATTGACATATTATATGGGCCTTACATGGGTCCATGAATTTTTGTGATATAATTTGTGATAATTTTTAATCAAATTGCTTATATAGAGAGAGGCCCCCAAAATAATCTTGCCCAGGGCCGTGCATACCCAGAAGCAGCCTTTGTTAAACCCTTCAACAGCAGTGCTCTTGGCTGACTGTAATTCACTGATTCTCCTCAATAAATTTACTTGATGGCCAGCCTTCAGTCAGAACTCCCCTCACATCCTGGCCAATGAGCAGAAGTCATACAGGAGGCAGAAGCAGGGGCTTCTCCCAACCCCACCTCCACCTTACCTAGATGGGGCTAGTTGGAGAGACAGATGTGGAACGCAAGCCTCCCAGTGTCCCTTCATACATCTTCAGGGATTCCATTCTTCACCAGCGGCTGGTTGGGAGTTCCCCGAGTTCCCTGCCTGCATAAATCAAGAGTGGCAACTTCTGGTTGACTTTTCTGCATGAGTTAATCCCAGGTCACATAAATGGAGTGTAATTGAGTCCAAACCATCAGATTATAGAACGGTAGAGCCAGAAAGCACCTGCGAAACTCATCTGCTTCAAATACCACATTTTGCATGTTGGGATACTGAGGCCCAGAAACTCAAGTCAATTCCCTGAAAGTCTCACAGGGCAGATCCAGGTAACTGCACCAAGCGCTCATCTATGGTGGGGTGATGGAAATACAGAAGCTATAGAGCATGTTCGTTAGGAGACTGAGCTCTGGAGTCAGATTGTCAATATTTGAACCTCTATCTCAGTTCTTCTATAAGAAAAATGAGCATAACAATAATAGTACTTAATTCATAATGAAAATTACTTGATAAGATATATGCAAAGAGTTTAGCCCAATGCCGGGCATCTGAAGAGTGCTAAATGAACGGGGCTCATATCACTATGTAAGGCTGCTTCACTAGTCAAGTAATGTTGATCTAACTCTACACCTAAGCCTGGACTTAGCAGAACAAAGCCATTCTGCAGGCATTCCTGAGAACTTGCTATATGCCACATACACTGCCGGACCCTGGGGGAGCATGCACAAAGGGGTTTACTGGAATGACAGACATAGATGGTGGGAGATGCCAAACTCCAACCTAGAGGCCATGTTAGCACATGAAACCTGCAGTCCCTCCTGCTCATGCAACCCTGAAACTCACTGCAGTTTAGCTTATAGCCTTCACACTTCCTTGCTCTTGCTAAGGTTACAGGATTGTCAAATTCAAAGGACAAATGCCTGCCCTTGTCTTTGTTGAGTATTTGTCTTTCTTTAAATAGCCCTTGAAGCCCTCTCATCTTGGTGTATTAGTCTGCTCAGGCTGCCATAACACGACATCGCAGACTGGGTGGTTTAAAAACAGAAAATTATTTTCTCACAGCTCTGGAGGCTGGAAGTTCAAGATCAAGATGTTGGCAAGGATGATTTCTGGTGAGGCCTCGATTCCTGGCTTGCAGATGGTACCTCTTTACTATGTCCTCACTTGGCCTTTTCTCTCAGAGAGAGAGAGAGAGAGAGATCTGGTATCTCTCCCTTTTCTTATAAGGACACCAGTCCTATCAGATAAGGGACCTACCCTCATAACTTCACTTAACCTTAATTACTTTCTTAAAGTTTCTTAACTCCACATATAGTCACATTGGAAATTAATGCTTCAACACATGAATTTGGGGGGTAGGGGAGACAGGCCATAACACTTCGCTTTCGTGACACGGCTCTCTCATAGTTCTTCTCTGTCCCTGTAACCGCTCCTTCATAGCCTCTCTGCCTCTGAAGGCTGGAGTTCCCCAGTTCCAGTGTCTCCACCCAGCTACACATTTCCTGAGCAATCACACCCACATGCATGGTTCTTACTTCCACGTCCATGTGGATGGCACCTGAATCTGTATCTCCAACTTAGCTTTCTCTCCTGGCTCCACATCTGTATATCTCACTATCTGTTGGCCATCTTGTATGATGTCCCACGGAAATGCCTGAGCATCTTCCCACATCAACCTACTGCTTTTCTAAGTTTTTGTGTCTCCACCAACTAAACTAGAAACCTGGAGTTCTCTTTGACTCTTTTCTCTTTGTGCACTGTACAACCTATGAACAGGAATGCCAGCTCTTTTGTCTCCTTTATTTCCAGCACTCACTATACTGCCTAATTTAAAGCAGGCATTCATTAACTCTCATGAATAAAATAAAGAATAAAGGCATCCCTCACTCCCTACATCTAATCACCAAGTTCTGTTGAATCTATTCCCCAAGTAGCTCTCAAATCTGTACCGTTTTCTTCTTCCACGCTGTCCCTGTGTATTTCTCCAGGCTTGTTTTAGTCTCCCCGCCCCCCTGACTCTCCTCTACACACACACATATTCATCCTAGAAAGTTCTCGCATCTCCTCAACTGTACACATGCCCTTCCTGTGGAAATATCTTGGTCATTCTCTTCCCTTAACTCAAGTTTTCCTTCCTACGAGAAGCTTCCTGAACCACCCTCCCATCCAGACCTCAGGCCAGACTCCTGTATATATTACCACTACAGGACAGATCACACTATATGCTAACATCTCTATTCTCTTCTGATGTCCAACCACCACTGAAGATAGAAACTGTCTGCCAACCATCTCAATAGCCAGGGCACTAAAAATCATGAGAAACAGTGGCCAGAATCACAGACTGTGGAGTCAAAGTGATGTAGCTTCAGATACTAATTCTGCCTCTTAGGCCTTCTGAGCTTTCGTCTTTTTATTTCTCAAACGTTGGAGGTAGGAGAGAATTAGATGTGCTTCACGGGATAAGTTTGTTACAGGGATTATTAAATGAGGTAACACACGCAAAGCACTTAGTACAGAGCTTAGTACATACTAGGATCTTGGTTACCAAATGAACTAATTAATTCATGTTGTGAGTTAAGTATACAAGACGAGTCATTTTTTCTGTCTCACATATCTTCTCCCTGCACTTCCTTGACCAAGATGCGGTGTTGTCATTGGGAAGGTGTAACTCTTATTAGAACCATCCCCAATTCATTCGGTGCAACAATGTTGGACTATGTTGAACTACCTCCTGGAATAATGGGACCCACGTCATCAGGGTTTAGGCTGGGGGGTGCTCTCTGGAGGGTAAAATGGCTTGTGCAACACCGTTTGGGAAGTGTTATTCCCTGGCTTCTCACTCTCCCTGCGACATCCTCTCTCTTTTTCTCACCAATATGCCACATGCCCTGTACTCTGGGACTGCACCTCTGCCTAAGAGTGAATTGGAAACCTTGGGTGACAAAGTGACACAGTACAAATCCAGTGAGAGATGACACGTTTCTTCATCTAAGCAAAAGCAGCTCATTTGGCTCTACTTCAGGTTTTTAAATAAAATCCAAGGAGATGTTGGCTAAATTGGGTTGAGGAAAACCTAATTATCTCCACAGAAGTTTTAAGAACTAAAGCGCTCCAGGTTGGATGTTTCCAGACACATCGTCACTGTGGTATTGGATTGGAATATATTTTCCATTTTTCCATTGTTTCTCATGGAAAATAATATTTTATTTAATAAATTTAATTAATACATTAATGAGAAACAATGGGAAATATTCATGGAAGATAATCCATTCCAATCCGTACCATAGCACACCAGTAACAAAGGCTTGGTGTGGGGACAGGGAGGGTGAGTGCAGAGCTAACATCCCTTAAAGGGATCTGGACGAAGCTAAAACTCCTAGTCCAGCAAAACTCGAAACAATTACATATGAAGCAATTCTCACAGTATTGAGGATTTTCAAAAATAGGCAATAAAGGAATAAAGTCTCTTTGCTATCATGGTTACTAGTGTCGTTTTTTTTTTTTTGTTTTGGTTTGGCTGGGATTTTAATAACCTGTGTACAACGAGGCTTTTGTCCTCTCTCTGGGAGCGGTGGCGGGGGGGGGTTGTTATAGTTTAGTCTACACCACGGAAGTTGTCCTTCCTTTCGGCTGCCTACCATTTGAGTCTCCTGCCTCTATTTGGAGCGTTGCCTTTCTTATGAGTCTTCATGAGTCCTTAGCCCTCTTTCCACCATAAAAGCTGAAATGTGGTATTACCTTTCTCAGCATCTTTTGCAGTTAGTTATGGGCACAGGATCTAGGACCCACCCATCAGAAGCACCCACCCTGGAGTCTGAATCAGACGCTAGTGAACAAAGAAACAGCAACTCAGACCCTCTGTAGAAGTGGTGGCAGTGGCAGCAAGACTGCATTTCCATGGCAGCAGTGGCAGCAGTGCTGTACCCAGCCTGCACCTGGAGCAGATATTCTACTGTGACAACAGCAGAATACACATCTGGTCAGGCTGATGAGAATGACATCTTCACCAGAGCACCCTGTGGCATGATTTTGGGTGTAGTGTCCTGCTACTGTAGCTCCAAGCATGGTTTTTTAACTCTCCTAGAACCCAATAAATGAGTTTAAATCAGATGGAGTCTGTGTTGCCTACAACTAAGAATTCTGGCAACACCTCTAATCCCAGCACTCTGGGAAGCCAAGATGGTAGGACTGCTTGAGACCAGGAGTTCAAGACCAGCCTGGGAAACATAGCAAGACCCAGTCTCTACAAAAAATTTTAAAATTAGCTGGTCATGGTGGTATGTGCCTATAGTCCCAGCTGCTCAGGAGGTTGAGGCAGGAGGATTGCTTAAACCTAGGAGTTTGAGGCTGCAGTGAGCCATGATCATGCCACTGCAATTTCAGACTAGCAAGAGAGCAAGACCCTGTCTCAAAAAAATAGTAATAATTGTGACAGAGCCCAAGAGCCTAAGGGTGTGATGGGGTGAGGAGAGGACATTCATAAAGCTGGAGCTGGGAGTTCCCATCTCTGGGAAGTAAAGAGTCAGTGGTGATACATTGTTCTGATCACAAGAGAGATGGCCACATATGAGGGGCTTTTAACATCTCAGCCCCCAGACAAGGCAACTGGGGCACAGTGGGCAATTAGCTGATGCCAATGGGTATACACAGCCACATGCTGAGTGTAGCATAAAAGAAAAGAGATTGAAGCAACTATCTGTACTAGACTGAATGTGAAGTGTCGAGAGAGCAGGCAATAGGTGCCCATGAACAGGGAATATCTGAAACCACAAAGTGAAAATCTGTAATCCCCTGGGTCTATCTCTCAGTCTGTTTTGAATACAGTTCCCATTTCTGTTAACAGAACTCTAGAGGTATTCAAGTAAGTGGCTCCAACTATTTACTTTTGAGAAATTAATTCAACAGAATTTTAGCAAGAATGTATTGCCTAATGCTCTGGTTTCTCTTCATAACAAATAAATCTTTTGCCTTTTACTAAAGATTTCCATGGAGAGGAACAATTATGAGTTTATAACTGAATTTTTTGGTGTCCTGCTTAGTCAGGGCTCATCATTTAAAAAAAAAAAAAAGAATGTATTGCCTATAGAGTATCAAAGCGGGACTTTTTAAGGATTCAGATATGAATTAGATGCAGGCCTCAATATCTATACATTTACAGAAATGTCGTATTACATGATCAAACAGTACTTCAATTAATTCCAAATGTTACATTGTTTTGACACTTCTCACAATAAATATTTTTACTAGCAATGTAATTTTGTTCTTAAAAAATGCTTCCAAAGTATACAAAAAGGGTTTATTTTCTTTTTCGGATTTTTTTTTTTTTTTGAGGTGGAGTCCCACTGTCGCCAAGGCTGGAATGTAGTGGCGCGATCTTGGCTCACTGCAGGCTCCACCTTCCAGGCTCAGGGGATTCTCCTGCCTCAGCGCCTCAAGTAGCTGGGACTGCAGGAGTGCATCACATCATGCCCAGCCAATTTTTATATTTTAGTGGAGATGGGGTTTCACCATGGTTTGGCCAGACAGGTCTTGAACTCCTAACCTCAGGCGATCCACCCACCTCTGCACCCTAAAGTGCTGAGATTACAGGCATGAGCCGCCGTGCCCAGGCTAGAGTTGGTTTTCTTACACATATAAAATATACCCAAGCATTCATGTAAATTCCCAACCTAAAAAAATCATGTATTCCCGATACAGAAAATCTCTATCTGGCCCATAGATTACAAACTTTCAGAAACAGAAGATAGGAGGTGCCTTTTCTTTAAAAATCTGTTTCTTAGAAAATTCAGAACAAATCCTTCACCTTCGAGATTTCTCAGTAAGTGCCTTTGGAGTGACATTATGAACACTAATATAGATGTCCCAATGCCAGGTAAAAGAGAAGGAAATCCTTTATGCCGATTTGCTTAACACACAGCTTTGAGAGGACAATAGAAGTCAGAGTTCAATGTGGTCTCTTTCCACATTAGACATACTTCCAGTGTTGGGAGTGAGAATGACTTCGATTTCACCACAGACCCTGGGAGTGTGGACAGTGGGGCCTGGAGCCAGCCTGGCACATATGCGTGACTCTCTCTCCCAGCAGGGCCAGGCACAGTGTGTTCACAGGCACTGAAAGCTGTCTTTGGCCCCGCTTTCTCCACCCCACTGTGTAATGTTAATATCTTGTTCCACCAAGAAATCCTGGACGAGCTCTGCTGTGGCCTCACAGGAAACTCAGGGTCCAGTTCAAGTCCTTTGACCCTCATGTTTGCTATTATTCTGGGCCTGCAGGTCCCTCGGACTCCCCGCAGGGATGCCCTGTGTTTGGCGTCCAGCTCTTCTGCAGCTTGCTTGCTCCCCTCCATGGGTCCTTAGACCAGTTACTAGCATGAGACCACTTCCTATCCCAGAGAAGCAACTCCCAAGGAAGAGACGTAGAAGCTCAACGCTTCTACAAAGTGTTGAGACAAGCAACTCCCGAACAAGAGACACAGAAGCTCAACACTCTACAAAGTCCTGTGATCTGGGGCTTTGGGGTGACAGTGTAGGCCTTCCCTTTAGGAAAGCAGTGGCCTCCATCCACTTGCTCCACAGCTGCCCACTTCTACACAGGGCCCTGCAACCGAGATATTCTGGCAGAAGTTTCCGAAAACTTCTTTAGTCAGTAGCAATGTATTTTTAAGGTTTCCACACCCTGTTTTTGCTCAGAAAGTAACCCCACTGGGTCCTCCACACTGGTACAAGAGGACCAATCGAGACTGGACGTGCTCCAGCGAAGGAGTGGCAGGGACTAGAGATTGGGTAATAAAAACTATTGAACAGGCCCAGCCTGGTGGTTGACACCTGTAATCTCAACACTTCAGGAGGCCAAAGCGGGTAGATCATGAGGTCAGGAAATCAAGACCATCCTGGCTAACAGGATGAAACCCTGCTTCTACTAAAAATACAAAAATTGGCGGGCATGGTAGTGCACACCTGTAATACTACCTACTCAGAAGGCTGAGCCAGGTGAATTGCTTGCACCTGGGAGGCAGAGGTTGCAGTGAGCCGAGATTGCACCACAGCACTCCAGCCTGGGTGACGGGGCGAGACTCCATAAAAAAAAAAAAAGTTGAACCACAAGGTTTGGAGAGCTTTCTGGGTGGTGAACACATTGAGGTGCTGGGAAGATGGAGCACTGTGGAAGGGCATGGAAGCTCCATACCACATACACCCTAACCCTTACCTTATGTGTCTCTGCCATTTGGCTGTTCCCAAATTGTATCTTTTAAACAACTAAACATAAATAAAATGTTTTCCTGAGTCCTTTAAGCCATCCCAGCAAATTACCAAATGAGGAGGAAGTCATGGGAATCCCCAATTTATAGCCAGTCAGTCAGAAATAATCATGAGCTGGGATTTGCAACTGGTATCTGAGATGAGGGCAGTTTTGTGGGACCGAGCCCTTTAACTTTGGGAGCTGATAGTAACATCAGGAAGGCAGTCTCAGAATTGAATTGAACTGTTGAACACAAAGCTCACGTTAGAAAATTGATTAGAGTTAGAGAAAACACCCCAGAAACACCCACGACTCCACTCCATAAATTCCAAAGCAATAGGGTGCTTGCTTTTCCAGGAGACAATTTACGTTGCTATTCCTTTGCCAATGAAGAAAATTAAATGCAAACACCCCCAAAGGCCACAGACCAAGTCATAGTCCAGTGCTTGAGGGATGAGGAGGTATATTAGTCTCCTCAGGCTGCCTAACAGAATGTCACAGGCTGACTGGCTTAAACAACAGCAATGTATCTTCTCACAGTTATGGAGACTAGAAATCCAAGGTCAAGTTGCCACTGGGTTGCTGTCTGGTGAGGGATTTCTCCTTGGGTTGCAGATGACCACCTTCTCGCTGTGTCTTCCCATGGTTTTTCCTCTGTGTGCATGTGGAGAGAAAGAAAGAGAGGCCTCTTTCTCTTCTTATAAGGACATCAGTCCTGCTGGCTTAGGGTTCCACACTTATAACCTCATTTAACCTTAATTACCCCTCTGAAGGCCCTGTCTCCAAATAGAGACACAATGGGGCTTAGGGTTTCAATATATGGATTTGATGGGTGGGGAGCTCACAACTCACTTCATGACAGGAGGAATGCCTCTGTTCTCCAGCACCAACCTGCACCACTGCTTCCAGTTACAGGATCAGAGAATTACAGAACATTAGAGGTGGGAGGAACAGTAATTAGCTGCTTCATCTAATAGTGGAAACTTGGATTCCGGATAGGTGAAGTGACTTCCTCATGGATGTAGCTACTGACAGGTAAGTTTGAGAATGGAACCCAGACTCCCTCCTGCCAGGTCAGCATTCTTCTCCACTGACTTGTGCAGGCTCCCAAAGGGAGCTCCTAAGAGAAGACATCAAGGGTCGAAATCTTGAGTTATTAGTAAGGGAGGCCTTTAGAATAACCTGTTACCTTATTGTGAAAGGTTTTCCTCAAGGGAGCCATGAAATGTATGATCAGTAAAAATTCAATATAAAACAAACTACCATCAGAGATTACTACAAACAACTCTAGGCACATAAACCAGTAAATCTAGAAGAAATGGATAAACTCCTGGACACTGACACCCTCCCAAGACTAAACCAGGAAGAAGTCGAATCCCTGAATAGACCAATAACAAGGTCTGAAGCTGAGGCAGCAATTAATAGCTTATCAATCAAAAAAAAGTCCAGGACCAGACAGGTTCACAGTTGAATTCTACCAGACGTAAAAAGAGGAGATGGTACCATTCCTTCTGAAGCTATTCTAAACAATACAAAAAGAGGGAATCTTCCCTAACTCATTTTATGAGACCAACATCATCCTGATACCAAAACCTGGCAGAGACACACTAAAAAAGAATATTTCCAGCCAATATCCATGATAAACATTGATGTAAAAATCTTCAATAAAATACTGGCAAACCAAATGCAATAGCACATCAAAAAGCTTATCCACCATGATAAAGTAGGCTTCATCCTGGGGACACAAGTCTGGTTCAACATAAGAATCTATAAACATAATCCATCACATAAACAGAACCAAAGACAAAAACCACATGATTATCTCAATAGATGCAGAGAAGGCCTTTGACAAAATTCAACAGCCCTTTATGCTAAAAACTCTCTATAAACTAGGTATTGATGGAATGTATCACAAAATAATAAAAGCTATTTATGACAAACCCACAGCCAATATCATACTGAATGGGCAAAAACTGGAAGCATTCCCTTTGAAATCTGGCACTAGACAAGGGTGCCCTCTTTCACCACTCCTATTCAATATAGTATTGGAAGTTCTAGCCTGAGAAATCAGGCAAGAAAATGAAATACAGAGTATTCAATTAGGAAAAGAGGAAGTCAAATTGTCTCTATTTGTAGCTGACATGATTGTATATTTAGAAGACCCCACCGTCTCAGCCCAACATCTCAAGATAATAAGCAACTTCAGCAAAGTCTCAGGATACAAAATCAATGTGCAAAAATCACAAGCATTCCTATACACCAATAACAGACAAACAGGGAAAAAAATCATGAGCGAACTCCCATTCACAATTGCTACAAAGAGAATAAAACATCTAAGAAAACAACTAACAAAGGATGTAAAGCACATCTTCAAGGAGAACTACAAACCACTGCTCAAGGAAATAAGAGAGGACACAAACAGATGAAAAAACATTCCATGCTCATGGTTAGAAGAAATCAGTATCATGAAAATGGCCATACTGCCCAAAGTAATTTATAGATTCAATGCTATCCCCATCAAGCTACCATTGACATTCTTCACAGAACTGGAAAAAAACACCTTAAATTTCATATGGAACCAAAAAAGAGCCCACATAGCCAAAATAATGCTAAGCAAAAAAGAACAAAGCTGGAGGCATCATGCTACCTGACTTCAAACTATACTACAAGGCTACAGTAATCAAAACAGTGTGGTACTGGTACCAAAACAGAGATATAGACCAATGGAACAGAACAGAGACCTCAGAAGCAATGCCACACATCTACAACCATCTGATCTTTGACAAACCTGACAAAAACAAGCAATGGGGAAAGGATTCCCTGTTTAATAAATGGTGTTGGGAAAACTGGCTAGCCATGTACAGAAAGCTGAAACTGGACCCCTTCCTTACACCTTATACAAAAATTAACTCCAGATGGATTAAAGATTTAAACATAAGACCTAACACCATAAAAACCCTAGCAGAAAACCTAGGCAATACCATTCAGGACATAGGCATAGGCAAGAGCTTCATTACTAAAACATCAAAAGCAATGGCAGCAAAAGCCAAAATAGACAAATGGGACATAATTAAGCTTAAGAATTTTTGCACAGCAAAAGAAGCGATCATTAGAGTGAACTGGCAACCAACAGAATGGGAAAAATTTTTTGCAAGCTACCCATCTGACAAAAGGCTAATATCCACAATCTACAAAGAACTAAACCAAATTTACAAGAGAAAAACAAACAATCCCATCAAAAAGGTGAAGGATATGAACAGACACCTTTGAAAAGAAGACATTTATGCAGCCAACAAACATATGAAAAAATGCTCATCATCACTGGTCATTAAAGAAATGCAAACAAAAAACACATTGAGATACCATCTCATGTCAGTTAGAATGGCAATCATTAAAAAATCTGGAGACAACAGATGCTGGAGAGGATGTGGAGAAATAGGAACACTTTTACACTGTTGGTGGGTGTGTAAATTTGTTCAACCATTGTGGAAGACAGTGTGACAATTCCTCAAGGACCTATAAATAGAAATTCCATTTTACCCAGCAATCCCATTACTGGATATATACCCAAAGGATTATAACTCTTTCTATTATAAAGACACATGCACATATATGTTTCTTGCGGCACTGTTTACAACAGCAAAGACTTGGAACCAACCCAAATTCCCATCAAGGATAGACTGGATAAAGAAAATGTGGCACATATACACCATGGAATACTATGCAGATATAAAAAAGGATGAGTTCATGTCCTTTGCAGGGATATGTATGAATCTGGAAACGACCATTCTCAGCAAATTGACATAAGAACAGAAAACTAAACACTGCATGTTCTCACTCATAAGTGGGTGTTGAACAATGAGAATACATGGACACAGGGAGGGGAACATCATACACTAGGGTCTGTTGGGGGATGGGGGAAGGATAGCAGGGAGTAGGGAGATTGGGGAGGGATAACATTAGGAGAAATACCTAATGTAGGTGACAGGGGGATGGATGCAGCAAACCACCATGGCATGTGTATACCTATGTAACAATCTTGCAAGATCTGACCGTGTACCCCAGAACTTAAAGTAAGATTTTAAAAAATCAATATATATTCCTAAATACAAATGCTTGGGATTTTCTCTTGTAAAACTGATGATCATGGTGTTAGCCAAACTGGAATCAAAGATTTTAGCCAACCCTGTATGTATAGCATGAGCCACCCCCTGAGCCTATGAGGGTTTACTCAAACTTACAGGGGTGTCAGTGACCTCTCTTATTCTTTGACCTCATTCCCCAGGAAGCCTACTTATTATCACCATGGTACAACCATAAAGACCTAGTGTCCTCCCTTCCCTGGGTAATTCTCACATCTCTTCAGTAGTCAAATGGCCAGGACTGCCTATATGCCAGTTCCTATTTTTGTCCCAGCTTTGCAAAACCAGGTGCTTCCTGCTGGCAACCAAAAGCAATTCTCTCATGAGCCTCAAATCGTGCTGACAAGACACTCACAGGGCCCAAGGCCATGTGAGACAACAGTTTTCCGCAAAACTCTGTGAGCGGTTTTTCAGAACCATCTTGACACTAACAGCTGAGCCACGTGTCCCCAGCAGCTCTGCTATGCCACTTTAACGCACTGCAGACGCTGAGACCCAGGCCTCCCTCCAGAGCCCCCTTTGTGCATTCTGTGTCAGCCCTGACTCTCACACATCCCTCCAGGACTCATCTTCTCTAATTTTCCCCAAATACTGCACCCCAATTACCCTCCTGGATTACCTTTTCTATTTCTCATCCTCAAAATTAAAAAAAAAAAAAAAAAAAAACAAGTTGAAGAGTTGTCCTGTGGCCATGATTAATCTTTCCAGTTTGCCCTTGCACTCTGGGAAATAGCTTATCTCAAGTAATGGAAGGAGAAAATTCTCCTTCCCATTTTCCTGAGTTTCGTGGTCTCGACACGCTCCAGCCAGAGCCCTCTCTGCAGTCACCATCCTACTCCACCCTTGGGGGTAGGAGGAAAGACAGAGTTTGCAGCCCAGAGCGCTGCCCTCCTGTCCCCACAGGACCAGGGAGGAATCAGAAAACAGAGGCTGACTCCCTTACTGTGCTGGGAAAGTGACACCCACAGTATTCTCTCCCCCAACCATACCATGAGTTGGTGAGTGGGCACATTTGGTCACCTTTAGCCTAGCTTCTAAAATAAACCTCCAAAGAAAACTTAATAATGGAATAGGTACAGTTTTGTTACTGTTGTCCCCTCCGGACCCCTCTATGTCCCTCTTCCTGGATAAGGGGGTTTCAGGTAGTGCCATACTAAGAAGGCTGATGTTGGACATGGAATCTGAGCTCCTGAAAAGTACAAATATGATGCATGACACGTAGAGCCAATCCGGGGCAAGGCCTCTGGCAAGGCCTCCTTGACAAAGTGAGTTTCAAGCTGAGATAAAGGGGTGGAGAGCAGTTCCCAGGGCCCAGAGAGTTTCTAGCAGAGCAGGCAACAGATGCAAATGCCCCTAGTGATGGAGACCATGGTGCTTTCCAGAAACCAAAAGAGACCAAACTGGTTGAACCAGAGAGGAGAGAGAGAGCTTCACACAGAAACAGGCAGGTAAAATAGACATGGAGATCCAAAGGAAGGAAGCTAGTTATGAGGCAGCCTTGTGAGAAACTTGTGTCCTCTTTCTGCATGGAGCTCTCTTGAACTGCAGACACAGAACATAAGGAGCAGGTGGTCTTTTCCACCAGCCTATCCCTTCTCCCTGAGGCCTTCATATCTTTTCAAACCCAGAACCCACCTCATCCCCTCCAAAAAGTCCTCCCTGACTTCCCATGCCTACTGCCCGCCTATCGGTCTTGCCCTTCACAGCATTTCCAGGTTTCCTCTGTCACAATCAGTGGCTTCCCCTACCCCAGCTGATGCTAAAAATAAAGCATTAGAACAATAGAAAGCAGAAATCGCTCCAACTCCTGGTCCCCTTTTCCTGTAGCCTGGGGGAAAATGCAAGCCTCACAGAACTTTTCTGAATGACGGCTTCATCTTTTAATGCAGAGGGAAGAATTTCCTGGCTATTAAAAACACACTAACAAATGGAATTCAGGCATCCAGATCCTTCCTCATGCATGTCTCAACATAAATTTCTCCCCTTGTTCCAAAGAAATAATTATTTAACATCACAAAAAGTGTTTTATCTATCAAAAACAAAAACATGCTGAAAAAATGGCTTTTGTGGACAAAAAGGAGGTATAACTAGTTTAACAAAACATCAGATTTGTGTCTGAAGATGTCACAGCCTACTGCCCTGTAACTGCAATGAAACATATGAACCCATAGATGGCAGAAGGTGACTGCTAAATAAATATCTAGTTCCAGCCCTCATAGAATCAGTCAGCTCTCAACAGTGCAAGGCAGAAGCCTCGGGTCCATCCGTCTTTGCAACAGCCACTGTACTGGTAGTGTAGCTTCCGCTTCCCTATTACAGTTGGATGATCATAGAGGAGGACTCAGATTTCACCATTTCCAAAACACTTTCTGGCATTTTAAATTCCATGCTATATGAAAATTAGACCAATTCCTCACATCCTGGTGCAGTCATCCCAGTCCCATCTTCAGTGAGCACTATCTGGTACACATGCACTATGTTCAGATCCCAAGTGGCTCAGCACTGTGACTTATGCCTGTCATCCAGTACTTTGGGAGTCCAAGGTAGGAGATTGAGAACAGGAGTTCAAGTCCAGCCTGGTCAACAGAGCAAGACCTCATCTCTACAAAAAATAAAAGTAAAAAAATTACCTGAGCATGGTGGCACACGCCTGTGGTCCCAGCTACTCGGGAGGCTGAGGCAGGAGGCTCCTGACACAAAAGACAGTGCAGAGCTGCTGTGCCTCTCCTGGGATGCTTATCCCTGAACTTCATGTTACCTGAGGGAGATGAGAACCCGGGTCTGGTTTAAACCAGTGTTTTTCAGGACTCTGCTACCTGCGGCTGAACACAACCCTGATCGATTCAGGTTAGATTCAGCATGTTAACCGCTACTGTTGTCATTGTTGCTATTGGTTTTATTATCAAGAAAGGGGTGCCCCAGGCCAGGGATGCTTTGACAATGTCACAAACACGGAGAGGACCCGAGATGTGAAATGAGAGGACCCGAGATGTGAAATGAGTTGTCCACCGGCATAATCATGTGAAGCTGGAGGATCTGCAGAAACGGCCCTGCCTGTCCCAGAGTCACAGATGCCATCATAAAATATGGAGACATCACAGCGTGTCCCCTGAGGCAGCCGAGTTGATTGATATGCTTTCTTCTCAGAGAGTGCAAGTGTGAAGAGTTTTTTCTCTGCTCCTCAGGGTAAACAGTGGACTGGGGGCATCTGGCTTGCTCTTCCCTGCTACATTTAAAGGGAAGGTGAAGGTTTCTCTAGCCACATTTCTCCAGTTCTGATGAAGAGGTCACCAGCACGGATGGGCTGACATCATTGGGGTGAGTCACCCACCACCTCATAGCACTTTAACTTCCTCTGCTTCACTGACCTTCGCCTGCACTCTTTCCCATGCCATCCACTTCCTGGTGCAGGCACACCCTGGACCTTGTCCTCAGCAGGAACTGCGCCACCAGAATCTTGATGTCTGATATTCCAGGTCTCACTGCCCCACCCTCCTCTTCTACTCCCTATCCCTCCGCTTCCGTTCTTTGGCCTCCTAATGGTCAGTCCCATGGGAGTATATGTTGGTTCCAGGAAATTCTGCACTATCTATCAATATTTCAGGTGCATGTGTCATTCAACCCAGCAGTTCTATTCCTAGGCACTTACCCTACAGATTCCAGGAATGTTTTCAGTAACACATGAACCAAAATACTTAGTTCAGAAGAAAAAAATTTAAAACAACTTAAAATATTTGTTGGCCGGGCATCGTGGCTCACGCCTGTAATCCCAACACTTTGGGAGGCTGCTGTGGGAAGATCATGAGGTCAGGAGATGGAGACCATGCTGGCCAATACAGTGTAACCTCGTCTCTAGGCGTGGTGGCGCATGCCTGTAATCCCAGCTACTCGGGAGGCTGAGGTAGAAGAATCACTTGAACCTGGGAGGTGGAGGTTGCAGACAGCTGAGATCGCGCCATTGTACTCCAGTCTGGGCAACAAGAGCAAAACTCTGTCTCAAAAACTAATAATAATAAAATAAAAAGAAACCCTGTCTCTACTAAAATACAAAAATTAGCTGGGCATGGTGGCACGTTTCTGGAATCCCATCTACTTGGGAGGCTGAGGCAGGAGAATCACTTGAACCAGGGAGTTGGAGGTTGCAGTGAGCCGAGATCACTCCAGCCTGGTGACAGAGTGAGACTCCAACTCAAAAAAAAATTGTTAAATAAATTGTGGTGCATCCGTAAAATTGAGCGCTATGCAGCCATTTTAAAAATTGAGGCAAAACTACATGCAGTAATATGAAAAGTTCCCCTAAGATACATTTGTAAAAGGAGCACAATATGTTATATGCTACTGCTTATGTGGGGCAATTTATGTAAAAACATAAATAACTTCCATATATTTTTATTTTATATTTTTATTAACTGTGCCTGTAATATGTGTGTGTGTGTGTGTGTGTGTGTGTGTGTAATACCTACCTACATAACATGTACACACACACACGCACACACAACACCGTTATACTGTCTCTAAAAGGATATACAAGAAAGTGCAACAGAAGACAGAGGTGGGTGGTGAGAAAAGGATACTTTCACTTTTCACTGTGTACTTTTATACTTGAATTTTATACAAAAATAATTTTATACAAAAATAATTTTCAAGAGGATGTTCATCCAGAACTTTTCCTCTTCTTCCTAGGGGAAAAAGTAGGGAAAATTTTTCCTCATAGCTTCACTGCCAGTCTGCCCCAGACACGGTCGCTGCCCTGTCTTTACTCCCTAGGACTTATCTTTCAGTGGGCACTGGTGGCCTAGACTTCCAGCAGCCAACGACTCTTCCTGTGGCCTTTCTCTAGCCACCAGAGTCATGGGCAGCTCTCTGCCCATGAGCACCCTGGAGCAGACCAACCATGGCTGATGGTGAACACGGGTGCCCCTTGGGGGAGATGACTCCGGGGTGTATTTCCACCCTGGCTCCCAAAGACCCTCAGCAGGATTAAGCCCCAGTTATCCATAGTGCTCAACCTTTGTTGGCATCTTTCCTTCCTCTGCTTCGCCCCTCTCCTCCTCTACCAGGATCACCTCCCAGTAAACTTCTTATTTGGACGCAGAGACACTCATAAAGAAAAGATGTAACAAGCTATCAGGAAAGACACTGGGGCAGAGTCTCCCTCATAACCATTGAAAGGAACCAAGCCTGCCTGCCAGCACCCTGATCTCAGACTTCCAGCCTCCAGAAGTGTGAAACAATCAGTTTCTGTTGCTTAAGACACTCAGTCTGTGGTACTTTGTTAGGCAGCCCTAGCAAACTAATACAGGTTAGGTATCCTGAATCTAAAATGCCTGAGACCAGAATTACTTCAGAATTCAGTATTTTTTCAGACTTCGGGATATTTACATTATGCTTACCCATGCTGAGCAACCCGAATCCAAAAATCAGGCATCCAAAATGCTCCAATGAGCATTCCCTTTGAGCATCATGCTAGCACTCAAAAAGTTCCAGATTTTGGAACATCTTGGATCTGGGACTTTCGAATTATGGTTACACAATCTGTAGAATAGGTATCTGCTACTTAGATGGGAGGTCAGAGAAGGCCTCTCTGAGGAGGTAGTATTTAAGCTGAGGCCTGACTGAAGGAAACAGCCAGCCATGCATGAGTCTAGGACAGATCGTGTTAAACAGAGCGGTAGCAAAGGCCAAGGCCCTAAGCTGGGAATGGACTTGGAAAGTTCAGAGAACAGAAGGAAGGCCAGTGTGGCTGGATTTAGTGAGTAAAGGGGAGAATGGTACAGGAGGAGGTTGGAGAGCTCAGCTAATGACTTAACCATCCTACTGACCTCCTTATTCCCACCTCCTCCTGCTTCCACTCCAGGCCCCCACATCATTAGATATAGTTATAACAACTGTCACTGTGGAGAATAAAAAATGGAGGGCATCAGGAATTAGGATTTTAAATGGCATCAATGATGTAGCTAAAATAGAAAATCTTGTTTTTAAGACACTACTCTTAGGTTATGAGAAATACTGTGAGGTTATCTGAAATAGTTGGTGGATGGCATATTTGCTTGATGAAACATTAATTTCCTAGTGGAGAACAGACCAAAAATCCCTGAGCCAAAAATCAAACACTTATGTGGCATTTGTCCTTGGATAATAAGTGGAGATATACTATTTCCATGTTTCTGTTTTTTCTCTTTTTCTTTTTTTTTTTTTTTTTTTTTTTTTTTTTTTTTGAGATGGAGTCTCGCTCTGTCGCCAGGCTGGAGTGCAGTGGCATGATCTCAGTTCACCTCAACCTCTGCCTCCCAGGTTCAGGAGATTCTCCTGCCTCAGCCTCCTGAGTAGCTGGGACTACAAGCTATACCACCATGCCCAGCTAATTTTTTGTATTTTTAATAGAGACGGGGTTTCACCATGTTGACCAGGACAGGCTGGATCTCCTGACCTCGTGATCCACCTGCCTCACCCTCCCAAAGTACTGGGATTACAGGCGTGAGCCACCATGCCCAGCCTCAGTTTTCTAATCCATCAAATGATTATGAAACTAACACCATCCCTATCCAACTCGCTATACAAAAAGAAGATTATTATCCTCAAAAGTATCAGAAGGGAAATAAATGAAATCAAGTAGAATATTGAAAGGATAAGCCATCATGATCAAATAGTATTGATCCCAGAAGTCAAAAGATAGTTTAATATTTGGATATCTATTAACATTCACTACCTTAACAGATCAAAGGAAAGAAGTCAAACAATAATCAAGAAGGATGCCCAAAATTCATTTGGAAAAAATCAGCATTGTTTATGATTATTTTAAAAACTGTTATCAAGTTAAACAATTTTTCTTTTAATTTCCAGCTTGCCCAGTTAATAACACATCCTCTGTGTTTTTTTTGTTGTTGTTGTTTTGTTTGTTTGTTTGTTTTTGAGACGGAGTCTGGCTCTGTCACTAGGCTGGAGTGCAGCGGCACAATCTTGGCTCACTGCAACTTTGCCTCCTGGGTTCAAGTGATTCTCCTGCCTCAGCCTCCTGAGTAGCTGGGACTACAGGCACGCACCATCACACCCAGCTAATTTTTGTATTTTTTAGTAGAGATGGGGTTTCACCATGTTGACCAGGATGGTCTCGATCTCTTGACCTCGTGATCCACCTGCCTCAGCCTCCAAAAGTGCTGTGATTACAGGCATGAGCCACCATGCCCGGCCATGTTTCTTTTTCTTTTTAAAAGGACATTTATTTAGTGTCACAATCAGATTATTACATTTAGCAATCAACAGCATGAGTGCAAAAAAAACAAAAAAAAAACTACATTAAAACCCTTTGTTGAAATGCTTTACACTTTCCAAAGAACAGAAACTAAAATAACCTGTTATACAATTAGTCACAAATACAGTTCTTGAGTGTTTTGCCCATACACATGAGTATGCGTCTAAAACATGTCTTCTTTGTAGCAGCTAGGCCCTGCCACCACTGTGTTTGGCTGAGTTCACAAATCTCTTGTAACCTGTAGCTTCCCTGTCACTTCTCTGGCTCTCCTCTCCTGCTAAGCTTTGTTTCCTAATTAAAATCTTCTGCCACTGCCATAGCTACTGCTGCTACTGGAACCGCCATAGCCACATTGGTTTTGTGGTTTGGCAATGTATTGGCCGCCACCATCATAGAGGCCAGAGCTTCTACCTCCAAAGTTCCTCCCTTTATGGGTCCAAAATTTGAAGACTGATTGCTGTAATTGCCAAAACCATTGTAGCTTTCGCCATCTCCAAAATTGCTTCCATTATCACCAAATCCATTATAGCCATCCCCACTGCCACCATATCCACCACCACCATGGCTGCCACCAAAGCCACCACAACCACTGAAGTTTCCCCCACAACCAAAGTTGTCATTCCCACTGAAACCACCTCCATGACCATGACCAAAGTTTCCAGAACTACTGTGACCTCTGGCTGGATGAAGCACCAGCCATCTCCTGCTTTGACAGTGCTTTCCTAACTTCACAATTGTGGTCATTCACAGTATGGTATTTCTGAAAAACAATCTTATCCATGGAGTCTTGATCTTCAAAAGTTACAAAGGCAAAGCCCCTTTTCTTGCCACTGTCTCAGTAAGTCATGATTTCAATCACTTCAATTTTTCCACACTTTTCAAAATAATCTCTTAGGTGTTGTTTTTCAGTGTCTTCTTTAATGCCACCAACAAATGTCTTTTTCACAGGTAGGTGGGTACTTGGTCTTTGAGAATCTTCTCTTGAGACAGCTCTCTTTGGTTCCACAACTCTTCCATCCACCTCGTGTGGCCTTGCATTCATGGCTGCATCCACCTCCCCCACAGTGGCATAGTTGACAAACTCAAAACTCCTGGAGTGCTTTGCGTTTGGATCTCTCATTACCACGCAGTACCTGAGCATTCCCCACTGCTCAAAATGGCACTTCAGGCTCTCATCGGTTGTTTCAAAGCTCAACCCTCCAATGAAGAGCTTCCTCAGCTGTTTGGGCTCTTTAGGAGATTCTGACTTAGACATGACGGCAGGGAGAAGAGAGACTTTAATGATGCTTCTTCGGCAGCATGCACAGGCAAAAAGGCCCTATGTGTTTCTTACAGGCATAGCTGTAGGATGAAGCATTTCAAAAACCCTTGCTTTTAATGCTTTGTCATTTTTTTTAAAAACTACAAAAAAATGCTTTTTGGGGATAACAAGCATGAGGGAGTAGAATCTGAAATAGAATTTCATTATTTAATGTTATTTTAAAGGCTTATACTTGTTGCGCTATTTTTGTGCATGTTATTGGTCATGGCCTTAATTTACTAATGCACAGTCTTAAATCAGAAATGCCATCTCCAATAACTGTGTGAAAGAGCACCTGCTCTGGAAGTAGGAATGAGGTCAGCAATAGAGAGCCAGGGGCACAAAATGAATTTTGATATATCTTTAAAAAAAAAAAAAAGGAAGAAATTGGCTGCAGACATTCCTATCTCTTTCTAACAACACAAGCTGACTGTATCTAATTGGAACACAAAGGCCAGTCATTCAGTGCTCCCACCCCTGGCTTTTCCCGCAGCTTCCACACCATGGAATGAATGCTGGGAGCCCTGAATCATTTCCAAGTCACTGGGAATGCACTGAGGTCAGCAGAGCTTGTATTTATGTCAACTTTCTTCAGTGCAGAAGTGATTTGCCTGTGCTTCAAGCCATAGAATCACAGTGCATTCTTATTGAAAGGGGTCTGACCAGTGTTTTTTAACCCTAGTCGCACATTAGAATAGCTAGGGGGCTTTCTAAAAACCTAGTGATGCCGAGGTTTCCCCATCAAAGCGCCTGATTTAGTTGGTCTGGTAAGAGACCGTTTCTGTCGTATTTTTGAAAACCTCACCCAGGTGATTCCAACACATAATCACAATTAAAAACCGCTAGTCTAGTTTTGTCTTTTCATTAAATCAGCAAATGTAGGCCCAGAGTGGCCAGCTAGGTAATGGCAGATAACATTGACTTACAGGTAATTCCTGTGGTTTAAAAAAAAAAATTGTCTAAAATGTCTTTCCCCAAAACTTGGAAATAAGGCAAAAAGATGACTTGTGTCCATTCAATGCCTTATGAAAACATTGCTTTTAGCCCACCCAAGGATCATCTGACCCTCTCATGGAAAGTAACTTTTACTATTACTTCTATTAAAGATCTAGACATTTTTAAGTCTGTAAAGGATTTGATGTTAACTTGTGCAGGATAAATATAACACAAATGAGTTTTTTACCATATAGATAAAAATTATTTCTGTTCAGCTGAGATGATAAACCTAAAGGTTATAATTTTATTGTCCAGTGGGACATTAACCAGTTTTGCATGTAATTTTAGCAATCTTATTCCAGCATATTTTTCTGTTCCCTCTCTCCCTTTCTCTCTCTCTCTGCCTCCCTCCCTCCCTCTAACAGGTCATTTGTCTCCCCTTCCCCACCTTTTTTTTTGAGACAGAGCCTTGCTCTGTCACCCAGGCTAGAGTGCAATGGTGCCATCTCGGCTGCACCCTCCACCTCCCAAGTTCAAGCAATTCTCATGCCTCAGCCTCCTGAATAGCTGCGATTACAGGTGTGTGCCACCATGCCCAGCTAATTTTTATGTTTACAGTACAGATGAAGTTTCACCATGTTGCCCAGGCTGGTCTCGAACTCTTAACCTCAAGTGATCCACCCACTTTGGCCTCCCAAAGTGCGGGGATTACAGGCGTGAGCCACTGCGCCCAACCATTTGCCATCTCTTTGTGTCACTTTCCTAACTGGCTTTATCATTCTTCTGGTTACCTCATAAATAAGAAATGAAACTTTGACACTTACTAAGGGGTTATATGAAAACTATGAGTATAAATTTATAATTGTTTTGACACTTATAGGTGATGAAAATTTTATTTCAATGTCTTAAACCATTCAGGAAGCTTTAATTGATCATTCAAGATATAATTGATTTTGTTTTCTAAAAATATTACTCATCAAACACATTCAGTCTTTATAATGTTCAAGACTTTCACTTTAGGCAAAGTGGAGTAATAAAGACCTAATTGATCTTGTCTTGACACATGCTAAAAAGTAAATGGGCAAAATATCCGAAAGTATAGTTTTTAGACATTGAACGTTAGACAACACAGGACAGTGATCCTTAAGAGGGGGAAAGCAAATAAGGTGACCTGTATGATTGTTCCAGCTCACAGCCTGGAAAATTTCCAAGACATCGTGCAGAGAGGAGGTCTCACTTAGATGAGAAGATGGAGCTAGGAGTCTGGAATCAGTAGTGAGAAAAATCAGCGTCAGACGAAAGGCTGCTCTCATCCCACCTCACAAAGCTTAAAAGCAAGCTTCAAATTGTTTTCAAGTAATTTACATGTATCTTAGAACAAACATTAAAAATACTTATGAGACTATAAAAATAACCAATACCCAACAAGGTAAAATTTACAATATCTGGCATCCAATCCAAATTACGGGGTATGCAAAGAAGGAAAATATAACTCATAATGAAAAGAAAAATTGATCAGTAGAAACAGACTCAGAAACAATAAAGATGTTACAATTAGTAGAGAAAGACATTAAGACATGTAGTTATGCTCAGGCTCAGTGGCTCACGCCTATAATTCTAGCACTTTGGGATGCCAAGGTGGGCAGATCACCTGAGCTCAGGTGTTCCAGACCAGCCTGGGAAACATGGTGAAACCCCAACTCTACAAGAAATACAAAAGTTATCCAGGTGTGGCAGCACGTTCCTGTAGTCCCAGCTACTCAGGAGGCTGAGGTGGGAGGATCTCTTGAGCCTGGGAGGTCAAGGCTGCAGTGAGCTGAGATCATGCCATTATAGTTATTGTAACTATATTCCATATGTTCAAGAAGATAGAGGAAAGATTAAGCACATTAAAAAGAGACATGAGATATATTAAAATGACCCAAATAGAACTTCCAGAAATGAAAACTACAACGCCTGAAATTAAAATTACATTAGGTAGGATAAACAGTGGATTCAACACTAAAATAGTATTAGTGAACTTGAAGGCATAGCCATAGAAACCATCCATAATAAAACTCCTAGAGAAAAAAAGATGAAAAATGAAGAGAGCATTAGACACCTTTAAGCAGTCCAACACACATATAATTGGAATACTGGAGTCCAGTTATATATTATTTTCCATCAGGAAAATGTGAAGACAGAAAAAATATTTAAATAATTTTTTTTAGATTTAAATTTGTCTAATGCTATAAACTCACAGATTTGAAGCTCAACCAATACCAAGCTTAGGAAACAAGAAGAAGATTTCATGAACGCATAATGTTATCAAATTGTTTAAAATAAAAAGAAAATCTTCAAAGCAGCCAGAGGGAAGAAAACATAAAGTTGTGTTGTCTCCCCCAGATTGTGCAATGTTCAATTCCACACATCCTGGCCTTGGGAAACCACAGGAGGTAAAGCTTGGGACCCGTGGACCTAGAGAACATTGTTTCGCTTTCCAAGTAGAGTTCAGAATGCAAACAAGATCTAATATGAACTATAAATATTTTTTCTCATTTATTAATGTTAGCAGGGCAGGAACTAGGATGAATTGACAGATCAGGTACAAATTTTAAGGAGCACCAAAAATAATTAATAAAATAACATTTTCATGTAATATTTTAAAGAATTAAAATGAATGCAAGAAAACCAATTATTATCAAAATACCACATTTTTAATGAAGACAGGATCTGACCCTGTGCTTGTATGACTCACTTCCTTCTCCTTGGTCTCAGTCCTACTCTTTAGAAAAAGACCTGACATATCTTTTGGGCAATCCCTTCTTATCTCCCCCACGCACTACCCATAGTAACTCCAGCCCTCCACCCACTCATCACTCATTTCATTTTGGTGCCAAGACAAGAAACCTTAAAGCCACATTCTTTCTTTCTTTTTTTCTTTTTTGAGATGAGGTCTCACTATGTTGCCCAGTTTGGTTTCAAACTCCTGGGTTCAAGTGATCCTTCTGCCTCAGCCTCTCAATGTGCTGGGATTACAGGGATGAGTCACCCCACCTGGTCTTTCTTATTAGTTTATATTTTCTTCATTTTTCTCCCTTTTAGAGTCACAAGAGAATTATCTTCTTCAAGTACAGATTATATTCCTAAAATGTTTGCCTCTGTACTAGAAAGGGTTATCAAGGAATTGAAATATTTTGACAGGGGGTTTCTGTTAAGAAGCCAGCAAAAATAGATGCAAAACTTTACTTACTAGCAAAAAGTGGAGTTTTTAAATTCATTGACACAGATTTTTTTGTGTGTCTTTTAATAGGGCTAGTGTGTTGCTATGGTGGCAAGTTTGCATTGGTATTTTCACTAGGAGATGTTGTGGTCTGAACATTCCTCCCACTTTTCACATCTGCCCACGTGTTCCACACAGGGATTTGGTAACCTGGCTTCTAGCCCTAGCCTCCTCTGCCATCACAGGGAGTGCATGTTTTTCAGCCCCTTCTCAGGAAATCTGAATTCCCCTGAAATGTGGTGAAGTTAGGCCCTGGCTCCTGCTCAGAATGCAGATTGTCAAACCACAGAATGCTCATCAGCTTCCTTTGTGAGGCTTGATAAATTTTTACCTCTTTGGCACAATACATATGCATGAGATTGCTATGAGATAATTCATCTAATAATGAGCTCCCTAAAATGAATTTAGAGATTAATTTAATCACTAGAGAAGATAAGCAGCTTAAAAATTCTAAGTGTTTTTCTTAAAGCAATTGTTAGGAAATATTTTGCAAACTAAAAATGACCTCTTACTGATTCTTCTAAGTTTTAGATATTCACATATCTCTTCTCTGTTCTCTTCCTCTCCCTGCTCCTTTTTCTCATCTTACACCCATAGTCCAAGCTCGCCTCTCTGAAATTTGATTCTCGAACCTGATCACAGATGTCTCCTAATAAGTAAAGAGGCAGTGGGCACAATGGTCCCAAGTATTGTGTCTTCTAAGGACCTGCTCAGTGGCAGCCACTGAAACTGTTTGTCCTCAAGCTTGGGAAGAACTTCTAACTAAGACCTTGGTTCAGGCTCTTATCATTTTTTAGTGGCCTCTGTTCCTGCATCCCTTTTCCAGCTTTTCTCCATACTCCAAACTGAGTGATCTTTCCAAACTGCAATTCCATCTGCATCGCTTGAAATTCTCTAGGGGGTTTCCAATGTCAATTAGATGAGGTCCAAGCTCCATAAAATGGCATTTGAGGCCCTTAGTGATCTGGATCCTCCTCCCACACTGACCTTGTCTCAGGGTTCATGCTTCTCCCTATTCCTAATCTCCCTTTCCTCCGCCTCTCATACACACACACACACACACACACACACACACACACACACTCCTTACCCAGCCACACTAAACTCCATACCTCCCAGTCTCCATAATGCACCATGTTTTCTTATGCCACCATATAAGGCTTTCTCAGCCTAGAATCTCCATTCTATAAAATTATGATATAGTTTCTAGACTAATCTTTTATCCTTGAAGAGTATACATAGCACTCTGTCTCATTCCTTTCATTGTCTCTGGATTTTGTAGCCAAACATATTTATAACTGTTCTGACTATGAATTCGAATTCTCTGCAATGTAATTTCATGATGTCAGATGCCAGCAGGAAACTGAACACTTAAGTGAGTGATTCATATGCCTGAAAAGATTTGAATGCTTAACACTAGGTAGCTCTGGTCTAAAAAGAAATGAGTCATTTGTGGGTCCTTGGGTTGCCGCTCTCTGAAATCTCCAGGTACTTTCAAACACGCACATCCTCACATTCACTGGCCTTTCTCAGCTCCCATGTGGCATCACTCACATTCTGATGCTCTGCACATGATGCTTTTTATATGCTAAGCAGAAGAAATTTGGATTGCCTGAGCCATAGGCAAATGTATCGTGGCTTAAATGCTCCCACAAGGCTGTTCTTTTTTTTTTTTTTTTTTTGGACGGAATTTTGCTCTTGTTGCCCAGGTTGGAGTACAATGGCGCGATCTCAGCTCACTGCAACCTCCACCTCCCGGATTCAAGCTATTCTTCTGTCTCAGCCTGCTGAGTAGCTGAGATTACAGGGGCCCACCACCACGCCTGGCTAATTTTTGTATTTTTAGTAGAGACGGGGTTTCATTATATTGGTCAGGCTGGTCTCAAACTTCTGACCTCAGGTAATCCACCCGCCTCGACCTCCCAAAGTGCTGGGATTACAGGCGTGAGCCACCACACCTGGCCTAGGCTGTTCTAACCCAACTATGTGAGAAGGGCTGTGGTGTAATGGACAGAGCACAAGACTGCAAGTGATGAGACCTGAATTTAAATTCCCACTCTATACCTCTGCTCATCATGTGGCCTTAAGCAAGTCATATCCCCTCTGTGTGTCTCAATTACCTCATCTAAGACCAGTGAGTTGGGCAAAATCAGTATTTTTCAAATGGAACGACAGACTGCCTGCATCGGAATCACCAGGGCTGCTTTTTGACAGTATAGACACCTCAGCCTCTCTCCTGACCTGGTGAATCATATTCTTTAGCGGAGAAACGAGAAGGGAGTTTAGAGAATAGGAGAGCTCCAGAGTCAACATTTCTAATAGCTTCTAAAGTAACACTTGTGCTTACCAAAATCTGGGACCCACTGAAATAGATGATCTCTCAAGCCAGGCTCTCTACCAAGTTCTTGCCACAGAGTGCTAAGTTTCTATCTGTTGTGGGATGTATTGCAAAGAAAAAAAATTATGAATGAGTTTTCTAAAGTATTATAATTTAGAATTGTATTTCAATTTAATTACAGGGGATTCAATGTAATCACTATATATTGCAACACTTCTATTCATTCATTTTCCCTTTCATTTACTTGAGCAGGATAGCAAGACACAAATGTACCCCCTAAACCTCCAGAAATAGCACACAATCTGCACTTGTTTTACCTATTCACAGGCTACTGGAGCAGGTCTCTTTGGTGCCAGACATCACCTCCCCTGAATTCACCTCTGATTTCAGCCATGGCAGTGGTGGGTCAGTTCATGGGAGCTCAAATTTGTCTTCAGCTGGCAGTGTCCCACCTCAAGCACTCACCAAGTAGTTTGTTTGATTTTTTTAAATAACAGCCTATCAAGATAAAATTCATATTCCACAAAGTTCACTCTTAAAGTGTTCAATTCAGTGGTTTTAGTATATTCTCAATATTATGCATTAATCAATGCTATCTAGTACCAGAGCATTTTCATCATCCCAAAAAATACCCACTAATGGTCAATTTCCCTTTCTTTCTCCTCCACTCCTGGCACTAATCTACTTTCTGTCTCTATGGATTTGTCTCTTCTGGACATTTCATATGACTGGAACCATACAATTCATGGTGTTTTGTGACTGAATTCTTTCACTTAGCATAGTTTCCAAGGTTCATCCATGTTGTAACAACTTCATTCCTTTTTGTGACCAAATAATATTCTTTTACATGAATGTACCACATTTCGTTTATCCATTCACCCCCAATGGATATTTGTTCCCACTTTTTGACAGTTGCGAATGATGTTATTATGAGCATCCCTTGTATGTGACAAGTTGCTTCTCTCTTGCTTTTTTTAGTACTCCCTTTGTCTTTCAAAAGTCTGTCTATAGTATATGTATCGAAGTGTCAATCTTTCCTAGTTTTTCTGCTTGGAGTTTGTTGAGCTTTTTGGGTGTGCAGATAAATGTTTTTCATCAAAGTTTAGAAGCTTTTAAGCCATAATTTCTTCAAATATTTTATCCCTTTATGTCCCTTTCTCTCTCTCCTCTCCTTGGACTCTGGTTATATGTAGGTGGTATGCTTGATGGTGTCACTCAGGCCTCGCAGGTTCCATTCAGTTTTTTTCATTCTTTTTCTTTGTGTTCCACAAGCCAAGCACACTCAGTTGACCTGCTTTTAAGTTCACAGATTCTTTCTTCTTCTAGTGCAAAGCTGCTGTTGATACCCTCTAGTGAATTTTTCAGCTATTGTACATTTTTCTTATTCTCTTTAGATTGCTGTAACAAAATACTATAAACTGGGTGGCTTATAAAGAACAGAAATGTATTTCCCACAGTTCTGGAAGCTGGAAGTCCAAGATAAGATTGCTAGCACAGTCAAGTTCTGGTGTAGGCTCTGCCCTCAGGACATAATCACCTTCTCAAGGCCCTCCCTCCAAATACCATCTCACTGGAGATTAAGTTTCAACATGTGAATTTGCGGGACATAAATATTCAGTCTATAGCAACTTTCCAAGCCCTGAATTTCTATTTAGTTCTCTTTGTTCTTGTAATTTACGACTCTTTACTGATATTCTATGTTTAATGGGCCAACATTCTTAATACCTTCTTTCAATTCTTTAGACATGGTTTCTTTGAGACCCTTGAACATATTTATGATAACTAATTTGGAGTCGTTGTATAGTAAGTACAACATCTGGATTTCCTGAGGGGCAGTTTCTACTGACTGCTTTTCTTCCCCCCCCATGTGTGGACCATAATTATGTGAGGCCTTGTAAATCAACAACCTTGAAACCAAGAGCTGTGAAAACACAGCCTAGCAGCTACTGCGGGGTACAGAACAGGCTCAGAGTTCCCCAAAAGCCCATCCCTAGAGAGTTGTCATTATTTGACCTGTCAGCTTGTAGTTTTTAATTGAAAACTATGTATTTTAAATGATGTGTCACCTCTGGAAACCATATTCCCCTGTCCTCCCAGGGTTTGCTGCTGTTCTTATTTGTTGTTGTTTTCATTGCTGTTGTTTGTTTAGTGCCTTTCCTCAACTAATTCTGTTTAGTCCATATTCTTTGTCCTACGCAGCCACTGGAGTCTCAGCTTGGTTAGTTTAGTGGTCAGCTAATAATTGGAAAGAGATTTCCTTAAATTCTTTGATGCAGTGATTCTCCCAGCTTTTGACTATGGCGTGTGCGTATATGTTGGGGCGCACCTTCAACCTTTTAGCAGCCATTTCCTACTCTGCCTTTGCCTTCACTGCATGTACAGAGCTTTAAAGTCAGCCACAGGTGAGAGCCTGGGGTCTTCAGGCCTTTCCTGAGCATGTACACAGCCCTGTGCACACATGTGGACTTCTAGCTTTGCAGGGACACGGCAGAGCTTTCCAAAACCCCCTACAGACATCTAATTCACCAGTGTTCCTCTTATGTTTTGTGCTTAGCTTCTCGTTAGCCCAAATTTGTAATGGCACCTCAGGTAATGGCATGTTAAACAATTGCTTCTTGTTTATTGTTGATAAATGCCCTATGGGAAGGGCTGGTTGCACAAAGCAACCTCTGAGTCAGATCAAACAAAGACAAGCCCTGAGCTGACAGGTCAAATAGCGACAGCTCTCTAGGGATGGGTTTTTGGGGAAGTCCAAATCTGTTCTGCACCCTGTGTAGCTAATAGGCTGTGTTTTCACAGCTACCAGTTTCAAGGTTGTTGATTTACATGGCCTGACTGAGCTGTGAGGTGGGATGTGGGATGGAATTAGGGCAACTTGGAATACCACAGGTCTTACTCTTCTTACTGAAATTCAGCTGTTTTTCTTGAGTAAGCACTCGGATTGCTGTACGCCTTTAAGTAATTTCCAGAGTTCTGAAAAAGTTGATTGTGACAGTTCTCACTGCTTATGGAAGGGCAGATTTTTGAAGGTCTTTACTCCGCCTTTCTAGAAGATCCCCCCACCCTGATTTGTTTGTTTTGTTTTTGTTTTACCTCATAGCTCTCTCTGAATTCCACCTCACCATGTGCAAAGCATAAACCCAAAATTTCAGAGCAGTAAAGCTCGGGGCAATCTTCCACAGCACATGACTGGAAAACCCTTCAGGTGTATGCTTCTAAGAGGCATTCAGCATGCTTCTCTGCAGTCCAGGGAGAATCTAGGCCTCCTTTGCTGAATGTGACAAACTCCATCATGTGCCCTTATCTTAGCTTTTCCTCCTTTCCAGCCTCATCTCATCACTCCTTAACTCCTGCTTCGTAGGATCACCTCTCAGGTAAACTGCCTGGGCCAGGAGTAGTGGCTCACGCCTGTAATCCCAGCACTTTGGGAGGTTGAGGAGGGTGGATCATTTGAGGTAAGGAGTTCAAGACCAGCCTGGCTAACATGGTGAAACCCCCTTCTCGACTAAAAATACAAAAATTAGCACACACCTGTAATCCCAGCTACTTGGGAGGCTGAGGTGGGAAAATTGCTCAAGTATAGGAGGCGGAGGTTGTGGTGAGCTGAGATCATACCACTGCACACCAGTCTGGGTGGCAGAGTGAGACCCTGTCTCAAAAAATAACTGCCTGCATCTAAGTCCGTGTTTCAGGCTCTGCTTCAGAGAGGACTCAAACTGAGACAGCTACCGCTCTGGTGAACTACATGTAGTTCTGTCACTCATGAATTACTGTGGTGCTTTGCTTCACCACAATTTGCTGTTTTTAATCAAATCTGGATACATTCAGTGGAAGTATGTAGAACTCATGTGTATCCCAGCAAAAAAAAAAAAAAAAAAAAATGGAGAAATAGGGATTAAGAAGAGGTATTCTAAAACACTATGATTTCTAGGACAGAAAAAGAACAGCCCACACATCAAGTTAGGAGGAAAGAAATGGATATCTCCATATGTCACAACTCCTGTGTTCCCTAAACCTGATTTTATAACCAGAAAAGCAGTTTCCCTTGCACTAAGTTCATCCTGCAACCAGCTAGAATGAGGCAAGCTCCTTCTTGGTTGAGACTTCAGATAATTACCACAGAGCCATGAGCATGAGGATTTGGATGCTGACAACAGAAAAAATAGTTACTATTACTGAGTGCTGACCATGCTAGGCACCGTGCATGCATTTTCTCACAGAGCCCAGAGCCCTCATCATAACCGCTGAAGGCTGAGACTACTCCAGCTAATGAGTTACCACCTGATAGGAACGTGCATCGGGGTTGCCTTGCTTTATCGGGTGCCAGAAGGCCATGGTGTTAGTCTAAATTGAATTAGGATTTACATAAAGTGCATGTGTATCCCAGACTTCCAAATGTTCTTTTAACTATATAAAGTCTCACTGGCAGCATCCTTCCATCTGGAGATTCTTGTTGCTATTCCAAGTGTCCACAAGATGCAGTAGCCACTGAGACACATGGTTACTGTTACCAGGTGCTCACAGAAAAGCTTGCACCTAGCAGTTTCCACCAAGAAGCCTAGCAATGGACTCTGGGAAGATTTAAGGGGTCCATGTCATCACCTCACATACTGGTAAGGGGTGACTTGCCTACCAGCAAGAAGTTTTTCAGCTATTACTAGGCAAGGGCTATGGCCTGTCTCAGTGGCAGAGCTAGTGAAAATATAGGTCAGGCCACCCTGATTCAGAGACCAAAAGACGTCTTTCAACTAAGGACTTAACACAGACAACAAAAATTAATTTAAAAATTGTGGAGCCATACCGAATCTACTTTTAGAAATAAAACACACACTGTTTTCTATGCTGCTAATTGTTTTGTTTATTTTTTGTTTTAAGACAGAGTCTCACTCCATCGCCCAGGCTCGAGTGCAGTGGCGGGATCTCGGCTCACTGTAACCTCTGCCATCGGGGTTCTACCAATTCTCCTGCCTCAGCCTCCCGAGTAGCTGGGATTATAGGCGCCTGCCACTGTGCCTGGCTAATTTTTGTATTTTTGGTAGAGACGGGGTTTCCCCATCTTGGCCAGGCTGGTCTTGAATTTCTGACCTCGTGATCCACTGCCTTGGCCTTCCAAAGTGCTGGGATTACAGGTGTGAGCCACCGCGCCTGGCATCTATGCTGCTAATTGTAAGTAGCATCCAACGCACTGTGGCACCAATTCCTCCTCACCAGAATAATTGCGAAACCTTTCCCCAAGAGTGGTTAATACTGAGCTGGACACCTAATAGGAAGAATAATAACAATCACAATGTTCTTTTTTCCTGTTTCTTTTTCTTTTTAGTATCTGTTAGGTGCCAGGAACTTCACATTCATTATCCCTTACCTTCAGAAGTACCCTATAAACAAAGTAAGTAGTGTCCCTGAATTGTCCCCATTTAATCTGTAAGGAAATTGCCAATCAGAGAAGTTAATTTGCCTTACTATATGATATTTAAACGAATGAGTATTTGTTTGGGCGAATAAGTGAGGATGAATTAATGAAATTAAGCAATAAAGTGAAAGGGGAAGTTGGATGTTCTAGAACTGGTCTAGTAATGCTTCTGCTTTTGTCATATTAGCAATGAGTCTAGCTTTTTTTCCCACCCTCTCTTCAATATTTCACGTCATGCTGGCGTTTCCTGATAGTGGCTCCAAAATACTAATTTCAGAGTATATTCATATGTTCCTGTCTGCAATGCTTTATAGTTCTGTTTTTGAATACAGAGATTTTTGACCCAAATAAAGATATTGTATTTCTGCCCTTAATAGTTCACATATGGATGTAATGCCATAAATAGTGAAAGAACTCTAAAATACCCTGACAACCTATTTATAAATGTTTTTGTCAAGGGAAACTTTTGCTCTTCACCCCAAAATTTATGAACTCTGCCCTATCTTGCTTTGTGGTGTCTCTATTAAATATTAACTTTAACAGGTTTGGTAAAAGCCATCCATTTGTTTCCTCACTAAGAGTTTGCTATTTATCTATTTGATGTCTGTAATTGCTTAAGCTTGCTGCCTTGAGTATGAGAGAGAATATGGCAGATATTGCTAAAGGCTCTTCCAATTCTCAGGCCTACCAAAGGCCCGAATTGCCAGTTTGTCCATGCTTATTGCAGCAAGTGAAACAATACAGTTCAAAAACACAGAAAGGCAAGGCTAATTATATCCCTCCTACCCTCACTTCACTTCCACCCCCTGAGGTGACCCATACTAACAATCCAGTGGACATCCTTCCACCTTTTTCCTTCTTCCTGGTTCATAATACCACTACAAGCATGCTTAAAGATACATGTAGTCCAGATGAAACTATATGATATTTGCAATTTGCTTAAAATTGTTTATTTGCTTAATTTGCTTGAAAATTTATTTATATCTAAAAACACACATACATATACATCATTTTACATAAAGAGGATTTTTTTTTTTTTTTGAGAGAGAGTCTGGCTCTGTTGCCCAGAAATTGTGCTGTAGCACATTCCTCTGCCTCCCGGGTTTTCAAGTGATTCTCCTGCCTCAGCCTCCTGAGCAGCTGGGACTACAGGCACGTGCCACCATAGCCAGCTAATTTTTGTATTTTTAGTAGTGACGGGTTTTGACCATATTGGCCAAGCTGGTCTCAAACTCCTGACCTCGTGATCTGCCCACCTTGGCCTCCCAAAGTGCTAAGATTACAAGCCTGAGCTACTGAGCCTGGCCTTACATAAACAGGATTATATTTTACATGGTGGACTATTTTAAAACAGCCTCTTTTTTTTTTTAACATGCTTCTACCTCACATCCATGTACACTCCAGTGACCCTGACCTACTCTCCACCCTCATACCTCATCTTAACAACCAGTGTGTGCCCTCCTGTACTTTTTATATACATACAGCCACATATAAGCATATTTATGCATATGCATATATATACAGATATTAATAAATCATCAGATAAAGATTAGGATTTTAGTAGAATCATCAGGAAAAATACGATTTTTAATATCAGATAAATAGTAGGTTGCTTTACAAGCATGGGATCATAGTATGCATCTCTCTCTCTGTATCTGGCTTTTTTTCTTCAACAATACTTTATGACAACCCCTGTAAGCCAACTGTTTTCATTCTTTTTAATGATTATGTGTTATTCTGTAATGTCAATGTACTCTTATTATCTATTTCCTTATCTTTAGGCATTTACGCTATTTCCAGTTTTTTATCACTACAGCCATGCAAAGTAAACATCTCGTACTCATATTCTTACCTACTGCTGCTTATATTTCTTTTTTTTTCTTTT
Organism: Sapajus apella; assembly: GCF_009761245.1. NCBI lineage: Eukaryota > Metazoa > Chordata > Mammalia > Primates > Cebidae > Sapajus > Sapajus apella. The sequence continues at coordinate 35,444,334 of NW_022436950.1, forward strand.
TTTTTTTTTTCTTTTGAGACGTAGTCTCACTCTGTCACCCAGGCTGGAGTGCAATGGTGCAATCTTGGCTCACTGAAACCTCTGCCTCCCAGATTCAAGCAATTCTTCTGCCTCAGCCTCCCAAGTGGCTGGGACTACTGGCGCATGCCACTACACCCAGCTAATTTTTTGTATTTTTAGTAAAGACTGGGTTTCTCCATATTAGGCAGGATGGTCTCGATCTCCTGACCTCACGATCCACCCACCTCAGCCTCCCAAAGTGCTGGGATTACAGGCCTGAGGCATGGCACCCAGCCTGCTGCTTATATTTCTATGAGATAGGTGCTCCACAATTGGGATTGCTGCATTAAAGAACATATTAATTTTTAGTTTCAAAAGATGTAACCAAATTGCTTTCTTCACAGGCTATAAGAACTTAACAACATAAACATATAAGAATTTGCATTTCCCTATCTCCATCAACAGCAGGTGTCTTCATACCCCTCACACTAACAGCAGTTCAGAAAAGAGATCCCCCATGTCCACTTTAATTTGCATTTTCTGCTAGCTAGTTTGAGCATCTTCTCAATTCTTCTTATATTCTACCAACTATTTAGATTTACTCCTGTAAGAACTATCTACTCATATTATTTGCTCATTTTTTCTCTGAGTTGTAAATAGCCATCTTAAATACAATTTTTTTCCAACTCTCTCATTTGCCTTTTGAGTTTGTTTATAGTATCTTTTGCCTGGCAAGGAGGTTTTGTAGTTCATTTGTTTGTTTTTGAGTCAGTGGCATGAACCTAGCTCACTCTAACCTTGAACTCCTGGGCTCAGGCAATTCTCCCACTTCAGCCTCCCAAGTAGTTGGAACCACAGACATGTGCCACCACACCCAGCTCATTAAAAAAAATTTTTTTTGTAGAGACAGGATGTAGTTATGTTGCCCAGGCTAGTCTTAAACTCCTGGCCTCAAGTGATTTTCTTGCCTCAGCCTCCCAAAATGCTAGGATTACAGGTGTGAGCCACCTCACCCAGTTGTGTTGTGTTTTGTTTTGTTTTGTTATGCTGCAAGTATTTGTCTTTATATATTATACAGTAAAATATTTCTGTCTTTTATAGCTCCTGTGTTGCCTGTCTAGTTAAGAAGTTCTTCCCTCATCTCCCAAGTTATATAGGTAAGTCTCCTAGATTTTTTCCTAATCTTTTACATCCTTTCTTATCACAACTCTCTAGTATTTAGTCTAGCCACATTTTTCATTAATTTTTGGTTAATTTGGATAATTATATTTTGCTAGAAAGTTATCAGTTTTTTTATGTTTTCGAATGTGTTGCTATTCAATTATATGTGGTATTATCTTACAATTGTTTTAACCTCTTACTTTCCTGTGGTTGTATTACCCTCTCATTCCTAATATTACATACTTTTGCTCTATCTCCTTTTTTCTTTAATCAGGTCCTTTTATCTATTTATCAGCTTTCACCAAGAACCAGTTTTTAGATTTATTTAGCCTTTGTACCATTTTAAAATTTTTTATGGCACTAATTTTAGCTACTTTCTTTTTTCTTTCTTTTCTTTTTTTTGAGATGGAGTCTCACTCTGTGGGGAGTACAGTGGTATGATCTCAGCTCACTGCAACCTCCACCTTGCAAGTTCAAACGATTCTAATGCCTCAGCCTCCCAAATAGCTGGGATTACAGGCATGCACCACCACTCCCAGCTAATTTTTGTATTTTTAGTAGAGGCAGGGTTTCACCATGTTGGTCAGGCTGGTGTCGAACTCCTGACCTCAGGTGATCCTTCCACCTCAGCCTCCCAAAGTGCTAGGATTACAGGTGTGAGCCACAGTGCCCAGCCAATTTTAACTACTGTCTACATTAGTTTTCACTTAGGTTACGCACATTCAAATAGTATAATACATTATCCACTTTGATTTAACTATACATGGTTAAATGGATACAGTTACCCATTTCTACTTAACTATACATCTTGCAATATTCCTTTCATACCACTAATTTCTCCCCAAAGTATCTTCCCCTATCTTGAGGTCTTTGGATTTATTTTGTTGTTTGCTTAAAATCTTTCCACAGTAGGGCCAGGCACGGGGGCTCATGCCCGTAATCCAGCACTTTGGGAGGCCAAGGCAGGTGGATCACGAGGTCTGGAGTTCAAGACCAGCCTGGCCAAGATGGTGAAACCACATCTCTACTAAAAATACAAAACTGAGCCAGGCACATTGGTGGGCACCTGTAATCCCAGCTACTTGGGAGGCTGAGGTAGGAGAATCGCTTGAACCCAGGAGGAGGAGGTTGCAATGAGCTGAGATTGCACCACTGCACTCTAGCCTGGGCAACAGAGCCAGACTCCATCTCAAAGAAAAAAAAAATATTTCCACAAGTAGCTTACTCAGATTTTGTTAAGGTTCTCTTTGATTATTTTATTTACTTTTCCTCTCTGTGGCCGCTGGCCCCAGTGGTGCAGCGTTATTTTCTTTGGTCTGTTCTTGAAGATACTTTAGCAGTAGCAGTCTTCAGAGTGGTGGAAGTGCAGCAATCTCTGATCCTCTGACCCATTGCGTCAGTGAAAATGTTTCTAAGCCTCTGCTGAGGAATTGAGAGGCTACTTCTCTTCTCCATGCTCCTCTCATGCTCACTCAACCTCAGAAGTAGAAAGAACCCAGCCTTCCCTTTCAGCCTCTGGGTACCAAAAAGACAGGAACACTCATGCTAACCAATGTCAGCCTTCCTTCTGAGTGCTCAGCAACGTCCATGGGCCAAGCCTTTCCCAGGAACTGCAGCTTTCAAACATTCTCCAAGGCTTTGCATGGGTTTTATCTGGCTTTAGGGTAGTAGCAGGGCTGGAAGCTGAGCTACTGGTCTCTGGCTTATGCCCTCCAAGCTCCACCTACCTCCCAGCCCCAACTCCTAGTTAGCCAGAAAGAGGTTGGAGGTTGGAGTGTTCAGAAATTAAAGAGAAGGGCAGGTGAGACTTGCTAAGCCATCATCTTTCCAGCATGCCCTATTCCATGTTTAATAATACCTTGATTATGTAAATAACCACGATTTAGTGTTGTCCTTCACTGATGTAGGATGTGCTCCTCCTTCAAGCAGCTCCCTTACACTACCCAATACCACCTGACCCAACTCCACCTCCTTGAAGAGCTTCCTGCTTAGTTGATGCACCAGTAAATCCAACTCTAAGGCAACATAGGTTGCTATGTCCTTTATGCTTTCAACCTATGTCCTTTACTTTATGTGTTAAGGACAATCAGAAGCTTTCATCAGACACTTTGACTCTTGTGGTGATGACACAAAGATCTAGGGATGGCTAAGAAATTGGATGTGTCTCCAGATGACCTGGAAAGTCTTCTGTTTGATTAGGTTCATTTGCATTTAATCAATAAGGTCATAGTCAGCTGATCAGATAGCACAAAGTTGGTTTATTTGTTAGGATTTGGTTTGGCAAATAGTCCCAAAATAATAGTGACTTAAATAAAACAGCTGTTTATTTGTTCCCCATATGAATAAAGTCCAGAGGTCAGAAGCACGTATGAGCCCCTCTATAAGGTCAGAAACCCAGGACCTCCTATCTTTGCTCTGCAGCACTGAAGTTGTGTCTTTGTCCCTATTTTCCAAGGTGACTTGCCATTCCATCCACACTTCAGGCCTCAGGAAAGAAGACCCTACTAGGGCACTCTTTTCCTTTGAGAACATTTTCACAAAGTTACAAATTAACCTCTGCTCACATACGATTGGCCATTATTTAGTTACATGGCCATACCTCACTGCCTATATCCTGGCTACCTTTGTACCCTGCTGTAAATTCTGTCACTAGGTTGGAAGGAGTGAATAAATATTGATACAATGGAAGTCTCTTCACAGTTGATGAATAAATTTCTAAGGAAAACAATTTTCTACTTTAACAACTTTCCTCATTGAACATTCTACAAATGTAATCTTTTATAACAAACATTCAAAGTCCCAAGATTACAAGTCAGCAGGTTTTGAAACTATTAAAACTATTAAAATTCCATTATTTCAGAAAAGTCTTTGCTCTTTTTATCAAAGAGCAGTAGACAGAAACGGAATATAATAATAAGAAAGGGAACAGAAACTAAATTAACCCAAATTTTATGGTCCCTGGTAGGCAAACATTTTCTAACTTGCTTTCTTATCTCTCACAACAAGATGTCAAGAAGCCAACTCAGAGTTTTGTATTCCCAAAGCACAGTTTCTTATCAACAGTTTCTTATTATCCCAAGATTCCTATTACTAAAGATTTTAATTTAGAATTTTAGCTTAATTTTAATCACGGCTGAATTAATGAAGTTGGGGCTTATGTTTTTTTAGGTCTATAGTCATCCATTCTTCAGTGCTGGAGTCAACTCCAGTTGTCTTATAAGAACATCTAGAAGTGCTGCCTGCTTACTGGGATTCTCCCACAGCACATGATTAGAGAAGGGGGATGACTGTATTTAGATATAAATTTTCAGTGGGTTTCTCAGGTTCTTCACAGTCTTAAAGGCTTCTCCAGGAGTATAATCTAGAGTTCACTAGAAGTAATATTTGTGAAGGACTTCTTCATTGCATTGGGCACACTACAAGTTTATCCTCAAATCAAACCATCACAAATTTGCACGCTGTGTTTTGTGCCTTGTAGAATTTATTTTACTGATGTGAGTTTTGGCATTGTGTCATAGATATTAGCATGTATTGTAAAGAATGGCCCTGTGAAACTTGTTATTGTACTTGCAGGAAAGATGATGTCAAGGACGTTATTCACTGACTTGCCCTCTGATTCATAAAAAAATTACTATTGTCTCATCGTAAAAAGTAGTAGGTGGAATCCAGGGTGGGTTGCTTCAGCTGCCCTGGCATGTTGACCGAAGGGCAATTGTCAGGATAATGATTTTAACACTGCCTAGAGAACAGATGTTTGGAAATCATAGTATTTGCCTGTAAAACCCAGAACACAACTTCTAAACTTTGAAATTACCTCTGTGGAAAGAGCTCCAAGTGTGTTTTCAGGACAGAAAAAAGAAACAGATCAGGACCTGAAATAAACACAGACACACACTCACATACACACACCACACCGGTGAAAAAGGAGAATAGAAAATTCAGCCCAGGAGAAAAATATATCAAAGAAGCCCATTTCCGCCAGAAGCCCTCCTTGCTTTGGCAATCATGGGAGACCCAGCCTGCCTTCCTGCTTTTGCCAGACAGCCAACAGGAAAAGCTGCTTTTAACAATAATTGTCAGCCTGGAAAAGTTTTCTCCAACCCTGGTTGTTGGCAGCTTGTTGCAGAAATAGGAGCTGGATTGATTTTTGCTTTTAGCAACTGCTAAATCTACAGTCTGAAGGTCAATGAATGAAGATAGGAGAGTCTGCATTCAGACTGACCTATAAAAGGAGAAAGACTAATAATCATAAATAATAATAGAACCTACTTCCTAGCGATATGAGGGCTAAATGAGGTAATACATGTAAAGCCTTTGCCTAGCACATGGTAAACATTGCGTAAGTGATTATTATCATCAACTACAAGGTTCAAGTCTACCTTTAGTATCCGTCAAAATAAACCGGCCTTAGTATATTAGGTAAATGGTCAAGACATCCAGCCAGCTACAGGAAGGGAAAATGAGGAAGGAAACAAAGAAATAAAGTCTAGACCCTAAGTTCAAGATTAAAGGATAATCTTTTAAGGTCCGGCATTTTGTTTTGTTACAAGTTGGTCTAAAATTGTACTTCATAATTCTACTAAGTTCATTCAAAAAATTGATATTTTAAATAAATACTTCCTAATCAGAGGGCAGAAAACTCTAAAGAGTTTAGAGGATTATGTGAAAGTGTGAAAAAAAAATCCATAGATACAGATATCTTTGCATGTTGGGATCAACAAAAAGCAAATTTGTAAAAAATAACCAAATTCTTAGAGGTTTCTTATCATTATCTCCTCAGGCAAAAGACTATTATGTGGAAAAGCGATAAGGAAATCAGGGCACGTGGTGTTTGTTTTGTTTTGTTTTGTTTTCCATCCCTTTGGTCAATGGGCAACAGGATGTTCTTCGAAGAGATTAATGCTTTTGTATTTCCAATAATGGCAGGCCAGTTTTTTAGACCAATCCTTTCACTGAAAATAAATGAACGTATGTATCTGCCATTTGATGGTCTTTCTTCCTGGGCTCTTGTTGATATAAGGCACACAAGTATGAATAAATTGTGGTCTCCATGTTCAAGGAGTTCATAGGGACTCTTACAAAGTAGGAGTTTTCTTACATAATTGCAGAGATGACACAGAAAAATCAAAGTGGGGTTAGTGAGAGGAGTTAATCTTGAGCTGTACTTGTGGGCTAGGAACTGCCAGAGTGGCGTGGGGAAGGTATCCAGGTAGAAAGCGTAATCAGTTTCCAGAAGGAGGGATTTAAGTCCTGGGCGTGGACAGCAAATGAACTGGCTGGGCTAGAGCAAAACACCCCTGTTAAGGAATGTAAAAATCCAGGTTCTTCTATATGAGCCCCACAGTGCCTAGCACAGGACATTGGAGGAGGAGGTCATAAATATATTCTGGTTGATTAGTTAAGTCCACCTGACTCCGGTGCAACACTTGCTTACTAGAGTAGGCAATGAAGCTAAAGAGATATGAAGGGGTAGAGAGGTGAATCCTCATGTGGAGGGCATATTGTTGGCCTTCAATTCTGAGAAACTGGGAAACTGAAACTAAACTAAAAAATCTGAGCAAACTCTGCATGGTATCTCCGTTTATTTTGACCTTCTCAACTGGACTTCTAACCACTTATTGTGCAGTTTTGATGTACTTACACTCAATTCTTCATCGCATCACTGACAAGGAAGAGGGAAGAAAATTTGTATCCTATGGAAGGAATACTGTTAGCCTTCAATTCTGAGAAACTGGGGAGCTGAAAAGAAACTAAAAAATCTGAACAAACTCTTCCTGGTATCTTGGTTTATTTTGGTTTGTCAAGTAAAGGACAAGAGATGCGCAGAGAAATTCCTCCAAGATTCTGAGTTAGAAAGACGCTAGTGACTTAGCTGAGACAACCTTCTCCTTTTCCACTTTTTCAATTCCTTGGCCTGCTTAAACAATGCGTGGCTCTACTCTCCAAAAGCACCTTGCTACCTGACAGAGGTGAGTATGGGGCACATCCATGATTTTAACTGGCTCATGAAGAGCCTCTCCTTTTCCTTTATTAAATCTGGAGGTTACTTCTTGAGCAATTAATTCATGGTGATTAAAAAATCCAGCAATATATTTACCACCAATCTTTAGAATAAACATGAAAATATTTAGATTTTGTCATCTGTTTTCATTGCTCTGTATGAAATAGGATTTTCAAAGGAAGCTTCAAGCTGGTAGTCATAAATAAATGACTAAATTAGCTTTGATTTTAGAAGCCTATATTGATGATTGCTTTTCCTAAAAATTCACAATTTCTAAGAATAGACAATTTAAACACTTGAATTATAGTGGTCAGTATGGATTTAAAATCACAAAGCATAACTAATTTCATGGCCTATAGAAAGCCTTTTTCTAGTTCTTCCCTTTTGACATAAATGCAGAATCTCTGTGTTGTAACATTAAATGGAAACAACCCAGAAAAATGATGTCCAAATTGCTGGTTTGGCTTTAAGATCCAGTTATTTTCTTTCAGAAGAACCCCAGGGTACAATGAATTGTCATTGGGTTTTCTATATGGAGAAAAGTTTCAAAGTTGCAGATTGAAAACCTCCATTGAAACAAATGCATTATGTCACTTGAAATAAGAGCATCTGTACATACTTCACAAAATAATTTTCTTTGTTCAGCAGAGGAAGGCCAGATGATGCAATATCTAGCTTCCAGCTGCGTCTTCCTCGCTGGCAATTCAGCCTCTTTTAGTGCTATTTGAAAGACTCCTGACCACTTACTGTGCAATTTTGATGTGCTTACACTCCATTCCTCATCTCATCACTGACAAGGAAGAGGGAACAGAAATTGTATGAGAACGCATGTGTCCACAAAGCAACAGAACGATGGTTATCTTTCCCTTAGGCATTATTTTTTAAACACAAACAGCACCAAAGGAAGAGGGAAATCAGTCAGAGGCCTTGGGGATTCAAATGAAGGAAATCCTCCCACAGGATAAAGCTACACATCCTATAGAAAGTACACAAACACATTCTAAGCTGGACGTTGTTATGATTGCTCAGAAGTTTTACCTTTCCCAAGCTCTTTAAACCATGAATTGTTTCATTCTGCCAAAATAGATGAGCTAATAATTTGGCTGCCTGCTATTAGGAGGTTAAAAGACAAGCAGAGAAGTCCCATAAATAAAACATAGCCAAAATATTTCAGTTGATTTAAACACAGTCTTAGCACTTTAGAATTGATAATATTATCAGGGCCAAATGTTGAATAACAAATACTCAAAATAAGAGTTTTGAGTTGAGACAGCTGTTAAGTCGGCCATTTAATGAAGGAGAAAAAAATGTTCCAATTGTTTCATGATGTGAAGACATCTGAATGGCTGATAAGATTTTTAACTTTTCAAATTGGTATGGGGGGAGCATTGTTATTGATTGCCATTGTCTAGCCTTTGATTGTTCTGAATCCAGAAAACTGGACTTTTACTTATTCTCTGAAACTTTGCTCCAAGATAGATGTCTATGCTCTGGTACAACAAATTTTTTTAATAAACGAATGAGATTCAAAATGCCTTATGTGGACCTTCAAAGGCTTCATGGTACACCACCATGAAGATGTGTCCTTGGTTTAGACTCTTGGAAGCAATTATGGGTTTTTCCCTCTTACCCCTGCCCTCTGACCTGTATCCTATCATGAATAGAGATGTGCACCAGCATCAAGCCCAAAAAGTTAACCATTCTTTAACCCAAAAAGCCAGGTGTGTTTTTGCTTGCTGGTTTTGTTTCTTTTCTCAAACCAGCCACAACCTGTGGTGACCAGCAATGGGGAAAATGGAAGGAGCTCTCTGATCCTGTCCCCAGCTTCCCTGCCCATCACTCATGCACACCCACATCCTCCTCAGGCCCACAGGGTGACTTTATGATGACCACCGGCATGTTTAGATTTCTCAGACGTAGGAAGAACTTCAAAGCACAAATTCTTTTCATAGTTCTTAAACTATGTTTCATAACTGTGCGCAACAGAAAAAATGAGGCCATCTAGGGATACAATTAACATTCCTGGGACTCTGGACATACCAGCATGCTCACCTAAGTCTGTAACTAGAATGTTACAGTAAGCTTTTGCTCTAAGCAATTCATGGTAGACAATTTAAACAGACATCAAATCTAATGTGTTGTGAAGAGAGGTGCTGTCTGTGGCTCCTTGGTTCTTTAAATGAGTCAGTATATGCAAGCATCTAGTGCAGCTCCTGGCCCACATGAGAACCTGAGCCCTTCTTCCAAATGAGCCTCAGCTCCACAGAGGTTGTGAAATGCCTCCAGCTAGTTTCCCACCCACTTGCAAACAGATCTTGGCCTAACACCTGCCCAAAGTCCACTTATGTCATTCCATCTGTGTTTCTCAAAATCGGACCTACAGACCACCTCCATCTCAAACACTTGGTGGGGTGAGAGTTAAAAATGCAGATTTCTGGACCCTTCTCCAGGCCTACTGAATCCAAAGCTCTGGGAGAGGGGCCCAAAAATCCACTTTTTAATCAAAGTAATTCATTAAAGCTTGAGAATACCCGATATAGAGTTTCACAGTTCTGTCCCTTTATTAACTTAAACCTTGGAAAAAGAATTTCTGCACAGCGTCAAAGAGCCTGTTACAAAAATGACTTCATTGTTACTTAAAGTTATATTCTCTGTCTTTATGGATGGTTGATTCAAGAGGCATCTGAGGTCTCATTTCAGTATCTTTTATACTGAAGTTAAGATTCTGTTCACTCCATAAATCTCTGCATTTTATATAAAAACCCATACCATTCATTTGTGATTTCATTTATTTCCAGGAAGAAAAAAAAATCTATCTGCTGTTGGATTTATTTGCTTCCTGTTGTCAGAAAATGAAAAATATATAACTGTGTTTCTCTTACAGCTTTAGCTACTGGAAATCTTGTAGCAATTTTCTTGCCCAAGTGTGGCAATCTGTTCAATTCTGTGCTCCAAATATATTAACTCTTTATTCTCCTTTTAGGTGAATTCTGTTTTCTTTCACATTTAAATGACGTAGGCACTGACTTCTGAACCACTTTAGACAGGGTATACATTTTTACCAAATAGAGAGCATTTTTTTGCAGTGTTGTATTCTTCGCATGTAGCAATTCCTGAATGGCCACTTGAGTGAAGATTAAGAACTTGCTTGTGGTAGGATGCAGGTCTAGTAGTGCCGTGTTCTGTCCGATGAGTCTCTTAATCAGTTTGGATACTTGGTTCCGGTTATATTTGTTTTGCTCATCTACTTTTACAAATGCAAGCCAGAGACAGGGAGTTATGATGCGCTTCCAATGCTTTCAGAATCCCAGAATCCACTTGTTCTTTGTAGACTATGAATTTCTGAAGCAACGCAGCGTCTCCACGGCTACCTGGCAAAATTACTAAGGCTGCCAGCACCTGCTTCTATGCAACTGAATGTGAACTAAACAAATTTCTAGAGCCAACACAAGTAGAAGATTTGCGTCCCTGACTCCTGTAGGGGGAGATGTTGAGCATCCAACTGAAGCCCAGCAATATTCCTGGCAGTGGCCATATCAAGATTTGCTTTGGTGGTAGCCAAACCTTCATGCATAGGAGGTGGCCCCATGAGTCATTTTCACCCCCAAACTTCCTACTGTTTATTAATCACTTAGGGCAACCACACATTCATGGCGAAGTTTTAGTTGGAACAGCATTGAATTTTGCTTAACTTTGCTTCCCTGTATGAGTCCTCTGCCTTCCTCAGCACCCAACACCAAAGCACTAGTTATTACTTAACAGAGCCTTGCAATGGCCACAGAAGTTTCTTTTTAAATTATTTTATTTTATTTATTTTTATTTTTACAAAATTCAGGTGGTAAAAATATGGAACGCTTCACCAATTTGCGTGTCATCCTTGAACAGGGACCATGCTAGTCTTCTCTGCATCATTCCAATTTTAATGTATGTGCTGCTGAAGTGAGCACCCAGAAGTTTCTTTACACATACCTGTCATGAGACAGCTTCCATTTCAGTTCAACTCAAACACAATGAAGAAATCCTCTTTGAAATATCCCTACTGAACTGTTATTATCCACACTACCTAAAAGCAAAATTCCTTAAGGGCAGTATGGCCTAACGTTTGAGTACACACACTTTGGATTCAGAAAGACCAGGATTCAAATCCTGGTCCTGCCTCTTACTCTATGTGTGTCATTAGGCAAGTTACACAGTCTCTAAGACCTCTCTTCATCTGCAACATACAGACATTAGTAGTACTATTTCAAGAGTAGTTATTACAACTAAATGGTTTAAGAATTAGCTCGGTGCAGTGGCTCATGCCTGTAATCCCAGCACTTTGGGAGTCCTAGGAGGGTAGATCATGAGGTCAGGAGATTGAGACAATCCTGGCTAACATGGTGAAACCCCGTCCCCACTAAAAATACAAAAAATTAGTTGAGCGTGGTGGCATGCACCTGTAGTCCCAGCTACTACTCAGGAGGCTGAGGCAGGAGAATCACTTGAACCTGGGAGGCGGAGGTTGCAGTGAGCCGAGATCATACCACTGCACTGCAACCTGGGTGACAGCACAAGACTCCATCTCAAAAAAAAAAAAAAAAAAGAATTTAGCACACAGTAAGAACTTGATAAAATAGTATTTATTAGTACTCACAGAGTAATCTGCTCTGAGATGAACAGCTCTATTGACAGCAAGTTCTTTCTTATACCAAACAGATAAAAAATTGTCTCATTTGTCCCACTCTTTCCTCCTAGTTCTGCCTTCAGAAGCTATCCAGAATAAGTATATTCCTTTTTCCACACAATAGCACTCTAAATATTTGAGGAATCTATTGTCTGCTTCCTTTCATATATTTGAGAAGAGGTATCATTTTTTTTCCAGTTTGACTTTATCTAGCTCCTTCAACGGTGTCTCACATGACTTTGGATCTGTCACCATTTGTGGCAGAGCAAGCTAGATGCTCCCCAATCCCATTTCCTCTTCGTGGGCATACAAGAATACTCTAGCCATTAGGTTGGGGCATGTGACTGGGTTTTGGCCAATAAAACGAGATTAAATGTATGTGTGCTACTTCTATGCCCGACCATATGTCTTATGAGATCTTCCTTGATCTCTTTCACTCATTGGCTTTCCTAGCCAGGGGATCCTGTGGAAAATTCTCAGGATGCACTAAGAGGCATGGAATCTGTGAAATGGAAGAAGCTCGAATCCCTGTGTCAGCACATAGAAGGCTACCTCTCATGAACATGTCAGACTGTGGCATGAGTGTTGTATTAAGCCATTAAGACTTGAGGATTGGGCCAGATGCAGTGGCTCACACCTGTAATCCCAGCACTTTGGGAGGCTAAGGAGGGAAGACTGCTAGAGCCCAGGAGTTTGAAACCAGCCTGAGCAACATAGCAAGACCCCCATCTCCACAAAAAAAATTAAAAATTAACTGGATGTGGTGGCTCACTTGTAGTCCCAGCTACTTGGGAGGCTGAGGTGGAAGGATAGCTTGGGCCCAGGAGGTCAAGGCTGCAGTGAGCCGTGATCACGCCACTGCACTTCAGCCTGGGTGAAAGAGCAAGACCTTGTCTCAAACAAACAAAAAAAAGATTTGAGGGTTTATTTATCATCAAAATATATCCTAGCCTGCCATGGCTAATATATCTTTGTAGTTACATTCTCTGGACATGTGCTAGCCTGTCGATGTCACTTTTAAAAGATGATATCCAGAAATGAACACAATTTTTCAAATGTGACCTGACCCTGATGGAATAAAACTGGAAAACTCCTTCCTTCTTTCGCTGTTGTTGTTTTTTTTCTGAGTACCATATTTATTTTTTTCCAGTGCTTTCCAAAGTTGCCTTATGCCTAGCAACCAATTACACATACGCAGGTGGCACAAGCTTCATTTGTAGTTAACTAAAAACACTGCAGTATTTTTCAAGCCAACTGCCATCAAGCTAAGTGCAGCACAGTCAGTGTTCACCAAATATCCCATTTGCTTTCCTGCACTTCCCAGCCTCCTCAGTTTTGTTGGGGCCACATTTGTAGTTTCTGGGGCAGAAATAACATATGTCACTCCTGAGTCAAGGCAGTTAGGAGCCAGTATGCCTCTTTCATTCCTCTCTTCCCCTGCTGCAGATACCTTGGAGGACACATTCCACATGAAGGTAGGCTTCCCATCAGACTTTGCATAAATGAGAAATAAATGTTTACTCTTTAAAATACTGAAAATTCCGAGTCTGTTTATTGTAGCTAAACTCCCCAGGCTGCTACTTGTGCAATTCATTTGTTTGTATGTTAATTCAAAACTTTGTATTTATTTTTATTAACTTAAAAAAAAGGTTTTTTTGAGACTGAGTCTCGCCCTGTTGCCCAGGCTGGAGTGCAGTGGCACGATCTCGGCTCACTACAACCTCCCCCTCCCAGTTCAAGTGATTCTTCTGCCTCAGCCTCCCAAGTAGCTGGGATTACAGGTGCATGCAACACCATGTCCATCTGATTTTTGTATTTTTAGTAGAGATGGGGGCTAACCATTTTGGCCAGGCTGGTCTCAAACTCCTGACTTCATGATCCTCCTGCCTCGGCCTCCCAAAGTGCCGGGATTACAGACGTGAGCCACCGTACCCAGCCACTTTTAAAATTTTTATTCATGAATTATATATCTACAGAAAAGTGCCATATCATAAGTGAATTAATTCAATAAATTTTCACACACACACTGAATGCACATGTGTAACTAACAAAAAGGAGAATGTAATCAGCACCTCAGAAGCCCCTTCACACCCTCTGTCAGCCACTATCAGCCCAACGGTGACCACTCCCCTGCCTTCTAGCAGCACAGATTAATTTTTGTGTTTTTGAGTTTTACATAAACAGAATCATACTGTGTGTACTCTCTTGCTCAGTATTAGATTTGTAAGTTTCATCCACAATGTCTTGTATGGCTATTGTTAGTTCATTTTTCTTGTTAGAAAACACTCCATTATGTAATTATACTGCCTCTTCATTCTCTTAATGGTATATGTGATAAAACAAAATTAACCAATTTTTTTTCTTTATAATTAGCATATTTTTTATGTCCTGTTTAAGCTATCCTTGCCTATTCCAGAATCATGGAATTGTTCTACTACATTTCCTTTTAAAAACTTCATTGTTTTACTGTTAAAATTTAGATTGACAACCAGTCGGGAGCAAAATTTGGGAGCATAGTATGAGACAGACATCAAAATAGACTTTTTTCGTTTGGATAGCCATTGACCCAACATCTTTTACTGAAATTATCATCCTTTCTGTATTGCATTGAGGGACTTTTTTGTCATAAGTCAGGCAAAATGCATGTGTGGATTCTGTTTCTAATCTTTCTATTCTGTTCCTTTTGGTCATTTTGCCTCTCCTTTGCCAATACTACATATTTTAATCAGCCTGATATATCTGATGATGTATATCCTCCAATTTTGTTCTGCTTCTAAAATGCTTTTACTATTCTAGGTTGTTTGTACTTCCATACGTATTTCAGAACTATCTGGGCAATCTCCGCAAAATAATCTATGGTGTTCTGACCAAAATTTTGTTGAATCCATTCATTTACTTGTGTAGAACTCACTTCTTTCCCCCACTGTCATCCCGAGACACAGTCTTGCTGTGTCACCTAGGCTGGAGTGCAGTCAGGTGACCTCAGCTCACTGCAACTTCCCCCTCCTGGGTTCAAGTAGTTCTCCCTGCCTCAGCCTCCCAAGTAGCTGGGATTACAGTTCCCGCTACCACACCTGGCTAATTTTTGCTATTTTTTAGTAGAGACAGAATTTCAACATGTTGGCCAGGCTAGTCTTGAACTCCTGACCACAGGTGATCTGCCCACTTTAGCCTCCCAAAGTGCTGGGATTACCATGCCCGGCCAGAACTCACTTCTTTATAATACTGAGTCTTCCAACCCATTAGTCTGGTCTCTTCCTCTGCTCATTTAGGAATTCTTTAATTTTCTGTCAATAATGTTTTGTAATGTTTAGGGTAAGCATCTTGCATGTCTTTTGTTAAATGTATATCTAGGTAGTTAATGGTTTATATGCTGTTGCAAATGACATTTCATTTTCTACTTGTTTGTTGCTGGTATATAAAAATACAATGATTTTTGTATCTATGTCTTGTATCCAGAGACCCTGCCAAAGTCACATATCAATATAATTTGTCTGTAGATTCTTTTGGACTTTCTACATATGCAGTCATGTTATCTGTGAATGATGACAGTTTGTTTCTTCCCTTCCAATCCTTATGCCTCTCTCTAGTGTGTTTTATCTTTCATTTTTAAGTCTAAAATTCCAACTGGTTGAGGTAATTTCAAATCATGATTTTATAACCCAGAATATTATCTGCTTGCCCACAATTTGTCAAATTTGTGGATAACAAAGGTGCATTCTGTATGCTCATTCAAATCAATGTCCAGTGAAAATTCTTTTAAAAGGCTGAAAACAAAGCCATAGAGAAGACCTCAGGAGATTTACTTCCAGCATGAAACTGATCAATTAGTTATCTTTGGATGCAAGTATTCAAACTATCACTTGATCCATCCAAATATGTCTCAGCCAGTATCCATTTGTTCTCTAAAATATCATGAGCTATTTCATAGAATTTTACTTGAAATCCATGTATGTTATGGACCAATGATTCTCTAACTATTTAGTCTGAAGATCTTATGAAAGATGTAAAATGTTTGTTTACTCCTCTCTTACAGAATAATTCTGCTGACCTCTTGGTGATGACTACTTCTCTAAGTAATCATAAAATACCTGCTTAAGAATTTGTTTTGGCATTTTACTAGGAGCCTATGTTTTCATGGATATGAATTTGCTGGAAGCCACTTTTCTCTCCTTTTGGGGGACTTCACGTACTACAGCTGCTCATCTCTAGTTCCCTATCATGTTTCCTAGCCTCCACAGCTTTTACAGAATAATTGATGATATTTTGAGAGTGCTAACACAAGTGACTTCAGTTCTGAGTTATAATCTGTCTGTGGTTGAGAATGTAAATTCCCTTAATGCAGCAAGTAAAGGTCTAATCATGTCCTCACTTAGTGTATCAGTCAAGACATAGAATCCCCCTTCTTTCCCCAGAGGGATAACATGAAGAGACTTTAACAGAAGACCACTTATAGGGATATGGGCAGAGTTAAAGAAACAGGGATGGCACAGCACCCAGAGACAATGGAAAGCTGGTTAAGACTCTGAATGATTTAGGGTGGCAGAAAGAGCTAAATGACCCACTTAAACTAGGTAATTAAGGAAGGGGACCACTTACAAAGCTGTGGGCAGTATTTACAATATATAAAAAGTGATGGTTCAGTATCTTGGGGGAGTAAGGACAGGGGAAGTGAATATCCCTGGGTCTGAATGAGTAAGTGCTGGAAACTATTGTTAGAATCCACAGAGATTGTAGTATGAGACAGCCCTGACAGCCTTTGGTAGAGGCCAACAGTCCAGCACCAACCCAGCATTGTTGGGGAGGGAGTATGAGAGGTATGTGAGGACAGTGGAATGAATGCCAACCTCACTGTCTTCACTCTGACATCCTGCTGATGCCTCTTATTGGCCAAGCCCACTTGGATGCCAGAAGAAAGGGAGATTTTTAGTAAAGTCCATATAGGAGAGCCACCTGGGCACACAGCAAGGTGGAAGAGCGAGGTGAGTGGATTCAGAAGAGCAAAGAATAGCCAACACAGCCCCTTAAGCCCAACGGGCAGGAAAAGGAAGTGTTGTTGCTAGAACTGTGTGCATACTGGAACTGGAACAGGAGGAGGGTCCACTGATGTAAAGGAATAAGGCACCAAAGCCAGGGAAGGTGCTGCAAAGAAACACCCCAGGCTCTCTCTCATCCATCTCTGAACTGCCCACCAATACTTCCCACTGGCCAAACCCAACAAGAAGGCAATTAGCAAGACAGCCCATGTGACAGAGAAGGATAGAGGTGAAGACTAACCAGCACACTTAGCCTGAGGAATCCTCTTAGCCATGTTTCCTTTGCATGCCTCAGTTGAGAGGTAAGTTTATTTCACATGCCCTAGTTCTGAAAAACAGGGAAATAAAATCAGAATGGAGTGACTGTCTCTTTTTAGTGTCATCTGATACACCAACCTGGCCAAATAGTAGGCTCTCCCTCCTTTTTCTCCTGTTAGGAAGCTCTTCAAAATTTCTTTGTTTTATCCTTAGAATTCCTCACAAGTTATTTCATTCCAGGATTCAGAATCTCACACAATTAAAACATGCATATAAGCTTTTGCCTACTAGTAAGCTCTGGGCTAGAAAATCATGGGATATGGCTTTGAACCAGCACAGCCAGTATGCAGTGCACAGGTGACCACTACTCAAGGCCCCTACAGACTATTCTTCCTCCTACCATTCTACAGGCAATCTCTTTCTAACCTGGGAAAGTCCTGTGCTCCCTAGACACTCTGCCCCTACCCAAGAAAGCTGTCTTCCTTTTTGCTTAAGGACTCCTAAAGGCTCAAATTCTTGGAAACAAAAGTTAGAAAGTCTTTTACATATTTTACCACACTGCAAATCTCTTCTGAGACAAGGAAGCATGGGGTCACTTTCTTTCTCAAACAGAGATAGTGGAAAAGAGAAAACACCATGAGAAAAAATATAAGAACTGATGACCCAGTGACATTTGGCTGCTTTCTCATCTTCCATCGCTTGTATGTGTCCTTTTAAACTCTGAGCTCACCAGCAAGCTCAAACTTTTGTTGAGACTTCCAACAAAAGTCCAGTGGTGCTATTCAGTGCCTAAGAATAAATAAACTTAAATATATACCTCACAGTAAATAACAGCACATTAAACATGCCAACATAGAGTTTGCAAGCCAAAGCTCCCCCATGAAGGGGGCCTGTGTCTTGCTGATGGCTAGGAGCAGCCCACGGGAAGCTTGGCCTCGGCGTGAACACAGTGCTATCCAGTAGGGTAGCAGCTGGGTCATCAGGCAATTGTGTTTCCTGCATCAGGATGTCTGTTTAACGTGCTTCCATGGTCATCACAACCATGTTAATAGATTAAAATTAGAAAAGCCATAAGATTCACTTTTAAAATAAAAAGGTGAAGAAAAAATACTTATTTTAGTTCCATGTTCATTTTTTTTTTAATACTTAGCAAGTAGGACCCAAAGTGAACATACTTCACTGGAAAATCACATCTACAAAAAAATCCAAAAGAATATGCAGAAAAACCATCATAATTAAAAAGAGGGTTAGACCAGATTGTTGGATATAAAACCAATGTATAAAAGTCAATTGTGTTACTGTACAACAGAAACAAAATATTAATATATCTTCAGTATATATTAATTTTTTTAACTTTCTTCTTGCAGTTTTCACATATATTTTCCAAATTTATTCCTAGGTAACGTATTTTACTTCTTTTTAAAGTGGTATAGTTTTAGAACACTAAATATGTGCAAAGATATGCTACGTATTTAGATGTGAAAACTTAATGTATAAATAAATATATATATACATATATATATATATGTATATGTATATAAATTCTCCCCAAGTTGACCTAGTGGAATTCCAATCTAATACCAACAAGATTTTTCATAGCACTTGGTAAGTTAACTCTAAAATTTATATAAAACAAATAGCCAAAGTACTCCTGACATGGACCATCAGAAAGCAAGATTCATTAGGAAGTCATAGTTATTAGGGGAAGTCAAATTTAGGTCAACAAAATAGAGTTAACTGAAACAAAACGAGAATCCATAAGTAGACCCACATCCGTACGTGGGTGGCATTACACGTCAGCAAAATGGTGGAACAAATGAAGATCTACATGGAAAAAATAAAAGTGAATCCCAACTTCACATTACCTTCAAAAATCAATTTCAAATAGATTGTGGGCTTATATCTGAAAGACAAGCTCAAAAACCTTTAGAAGAAAACATGTTTATGATCTCAGGTAAGAGAAAGATTTTTTAAATGGGGCCCAAACACACAAACTCAAAAGAAAGAGTTTGAGCAGAAATTATCAATTTTATCTTAGCTAAGAAGACATCATAAAGATCACGTAAAGGTAAGTCACAAAATGGAAATATGTGCTTGTAACACATAAATAACAAAGAACCAGAATTGAGAAGATATAAAGAACTTCTTAAAGTAAAGAAGAAATAGAGAGAAAAAAAAAAACACAGAAAAAAATGAATAATAGGCTTAGGAATTTTACATAAGAGAAAACATAAATAATTTAAAAAATAAAATATACTCCACCTCATTTGTAATCTGAAGAACATGAGGTAAAACGTATCAAGATGCTCTTTTATACCCAACAGACTAGTAGCAATTAAATGAGTTGCGTTAGCAATGATGTGGGGAAAAGGGATTCTTTTTTAACAACTGTATTGAGGTATAATTGATATACAAAGAACTAGACATATTTAATGTAGGCAAGATTGATGAGTTTGAACAAATGCAAACACCTGTGATATCATCACAATAAGATAATAGACTTATCCAACACTGCCCAAAATTTTCTTGTGTCCATTTGTTTTTGTTTTGTTTGTTTGTTTTGTTTTGTTTTGTTTTTTGCAGCACAAACACATGGGATCTATCCTCTTAACCAATTTTTAAGTGCACAAGACTGTGTTGTTAAGTATAGGCACAATACTGTGCAGATTTCTATAACTTAATTCTCTAGCGTAACTAAAAATTTGTACTCTTTGGCAACAGCTCCCCACTTCTCCCATGCCCCAGGCCCTAAAACCACTATTGTATTCTCTGCTTCTATGAGTTTGACTATTACAAATACCTTATACAGCTAGAATCATGCAGAATTTGTCCTGTGACTGGTTTATTTCATTTGCATACTGTCCTCCAGGTTCATCCATGTCACAAAGGGCAGGATTTCCTTCTTTTTTAAGGCTGAATGGTTTTCCATTGTAGGCATATACGATATTTCCTTTATCCATTCATCTGTTCATGGATATTTGTGTTGTTCTCATATCTCAGTTATCGTGGGGAAAAGACTTCAATGAACATGGGAGTGCTATGATCACCTAAAGATCCTGATTTCAATTACTTTGGATATAAACCCAGAAGTAGGATTTCTGGATCATATGGTTCTATTTTTAATGTTTTAAGGATTCTCCATATTGTTTTCTAGAGTAGCTGCACTATTTTATATTCCCACCAACACTTTTTTTATAATAGCCATTCCTACAGGTGTGAAGTGATACCTCATTGTAGTTTTGATTTGCATTTCCCTGATAATTAGTGACGCTGAGCATCTTTTCACATATTTGTTGGCAATTTGCACATCTTCTTTAGAGAAACGTCTGCTCAAATCTTTTACCTGTTTTTTGTTGTTGTTATTGAGTCATAAGAGTTTCTTATATATCTTGGTAATTAACCCCCTGGCAGGTATGTATGGTTTAAAAACATTTTCTCTCATTCTTTTTGTTACCTTTTCATTCTGTTGTTTCCTTTCCTGTGAAGAAGATTTTTAGCTTGATGCAGTCCCACTTGTCTATTTTTGCTTTTGTTGCCTATGCTTGAGTCATGTCCAAGAAATCATAACCAAGACCAATGTCAACAAGCTGTTCTTGTATATTTTCTTCTAGGACTTTTAGGTAAATCCTAAAAGCTTCAGATAATCCTAAACATTGCTAATGGGAAAGAGGATTGACACAATAACTGGAAACCAATTTGCCATTATCTAGAAAAGTTGAAATTTAACACAACCTAAAATGCAACAATGCCTTTCCTAGATATATAGCCTTTAAAGAATTTTTTTCATTCCTGCCCAAGGAGATGTATAATAGCCTGATTCTTTAAAATAGAAAAAAAAAAAAAAAAAAGAAAGAAAACAACTAAAATTGGAGAGTGGAAGGATATATTGAAACAGTGGAAAAGCTGTAACAGCGAAAATGAATAGCATCAGTATGGATAACTATCTCAAATCTAACATTGAGCAAAAAAGGCAGTTGCAGGAGAAAACATAGAATACGATTCTACTAAAGATCAAAACATGCAAAACTAAAAAACGTATTGCTTAAAAATGCATACATATATGTTAAAGAAAAGCAAGAAAATGATAAAAACACAAATCAATGTTTATCTCTGGTAAGGAGAGAGGGAGATGGAATAGAGGAGGGTTGCAAGGAACTTGCCATATAGGCGATCTTCCATGCAATAGAAAACAGTTGGGCTGGGCACAGTGGCTCATGCCTGTAATCCAGCACTTTGGGAGGCCGAAGCGGGCAAATCGCCCGAAGTTGGGAGTTCAAGACCAGCCTGACCAACATGGTGAAACCCCATCTCTACTAAAAATACAAAAATTAGCCGGGCATGGTGGTACATGCCTGTAATCCCAGCTACTTGGGAGACTGAGGCAGTAGAATCGCTTAAACCCGGGAGGTGGAGGTTATGGTGAGCCAAGATCATGCCATTGTACTCCAGCCTGGCCAACAAGAGGGAAATTCTGTCTTAAAAAAAAAAAATGGTATTTTCTATTTCTTTTTCCAGGATAGGTGTATATAGGTTTTCATTACATTATCATACTTTGAACCACATATGTGTATACATATATTATACATTTATTATTTGAACTCTTTTTATGGATAGTGTATTTTGCCAAAAAAAAAAAAAAAAAAAAAAACACTTTTCAGAAGAAAAAAAGACTAGCTCATGAAGGCTTTTGACCCTTCACCTTTCTTCCCGAGTGTTACATAGATATGACTCCTGAAATGAAGCAGATACCTTGGAAGTTTGAGGACAATGACCAAATCCTAAAATTATGGCATCTGAAGACAGAAAAAGCCTGGGTTTTCATCATGTGATTCAGCTCTTGTACCAGCCCTGGACGACCTATCAAATTTCTTGTGATGCTGTTACCAAAACTCCAAAGGTTTGGTCTAGGTCTTGCTGCTTGCTGCACAGAAAGCCAATCACCAAGATGCCAATTATTGCCAGGGAAGAAGAGTTTAATCAGGTGCCGCAGCTGAGAAGGTGGGAGATCAGTCTCAAATCCATCTCCTTCACCAACTAAAATTATGGGTTTATATAGCAGGGAAGAAATGTAACTTTGTATGGGAAAACAGGAACCACTGAGAGCTAAGGAAGCAATTCTGACAAATGAGGGGTCTAGCATCTCATTGTCTGGGTGGGTGATCTGGTGATTTTCACCTATTTGATACTTTTTGAGAGGTCTGAGTTTTGTTTCCTAAGTTAGGAACTCAGATAAAACAAATGTAAGTTTCAAGCTTTGAGACCAGAAGAGCTAATTGCTATGTTTATCCACAAAAACCTGCGATGGAACTATTGTGCCAATTTCAATGTGAGCAATTTGTTACTAAAGTAGAGCTATCCTTCATACTCATCTGAATGAAATATTTAAGGATAGAGTATTAATGAAATTCTTAGGATTCTAGTTGCAACTATAGTCTTCTCTTAAGATCTGATCACATTCTTGTCAATGACATGTTTTTGGTTTTGGGGTGTTTTTAAGACAGAGTCACAAACCATAGCCCAGGTAAGAGTGCAAGGGCGCAATCTCAGCTCACTAGCTCACTGCAACCCCCACCTCCCAGGCTCACATGATACTCCTGCCTCAGCCTCCCAAGTAGCTGGGACTACAGGCATGTACCACACAATTTTTCTATTTTTTGTAGAGACAGGGTTTCACCTTGTTGCCCATGCTGGTCTCAAACTCCTGGACTCAAGTGATCCACCTGCCATGGCCTCCCAAAGTGCTGGAATTACAGCCTTGAGCCACCACACCTGGTGATACACCTGATTCAAGAATCAGGCCTAATAGCAACAGACCAACGACAAAGCATTCAAATTTCTCCGATGCTAGTAGTTTCACTTTAAGTCACGCTTTCTAAAGCATCCAGAATGAGAAGGAGGCCATGCAAAGCCTAAACGACTGCATAGCCTCCTACCTGGACAGAGTGAGGATCCTGGAGACCGAGAACCGGAAGATGGAGAGCAAAATCCGGGATCACCTGGAGAAGAAGGGACCCCAGGTCAGAGACTGGGGCCATTACTTCAAGACCATCGAGGACCCGAGGGCTCAGATCTTGGCAAATTCTGTGGGAAAATGCCCATATCGTTCTGCAGATCAACAATGCCCATCTTGCTGCTGATGACTTTAGAGTCAAGTATGAGACAGAGTTGGCCATGTGCCAGTCTGTGGAGAGTGACATCCATGGGCTCTGCAAGGTCACTGATGACACCAGTGTCACTCAGCTGCAGCTGGAGACAGAGATCAAGGTTCTCAAGGAGGAACTCTCTTCATGAAGAATAACCACAAAGAGGAAGTAAAAGGCCTACAAGCCCAGATTGCCAGCTCTGGGTTGACTGAGGAAGTAGATGCCCCCAAATCTCAGGACCTCGCCAAGATCATGGTAGACATCCGAGCCTAATACGAGAGCTGGCTCAGAAGAACCAAGAGGAACTAGACAAGTACAGGTCTCAATAGAGGAGAGCACCAGAGTAGTCACCACACAGTCCTCTGAGATTGGAGCTGCTGAGATGACGCTTACAGAGCTGAGGTGTACAGTCCAGTCCTTGAAGATCGACCTGGACTTCATGAGAAATCTGAAGGCCAGCTTGGATAACAGCCTGAGGGAGGTGGAGGCCCGCTTTGCCCTGAGGATGGAGCAGCTCAACAGGATCCTGCTGCACCTGGAGTCAGAGCTGTCAGATACCTGGGCAGAGGGACAGCTCCAGGCCCAGGAGTATAAGGCCCTGCCGAACACAAAGGTCAAGCTGGAGACTGAGGTTGCCACCTATCGCCGCTGCTGGAAGATGGCGAGGACTCCAGTTTTGGTGATGCCCTGGACAGCAGCAACTCCATGCAAACCATCCAAAAGACCACCACCTGCTTGGATAGTGGATGGCAAAATGGTGTCTGAGACCAATGACACCAAAGTTCTGAGACATTAAGCCAGCGGAAGCATGAAACCCTTTGGGGAGCAGACAGCCAATAAAAAGTTCAGAGGTCAAAAAAAAAAAGCACATAGTCAGTATTTCCCTTTAGCATATTTTACACCTTAGAATAGCCCAAGTAACGCTCACGTCCTTATTTAGGGAATGAAAATGTTCCAGTACACTCTCAAAGCAATAGATTTACTGTCCTACGTGCATGCATTCATATCCTGCCAAGGCACACACCTTCCTCCCCTTCTCTAGAATGTTTTCAGGTTTCTATGAGTCAGATCAGAAGTTCTTAAGCCAAACCCAACTCCCTTGCCCCTCTTTTTCCCTTTTGTATCATATTTAGTACTTATAATCCTTCCCAAACACCCAGAGGTCACCCAGGTATAGGATATCTCTGATTGTGGTAGTTGTCCTTCTAAACATCACCTATACCTCCCCAAGCACGACCCCCACACTCCCACAGACCTTCATGGCTCATTTTCTCCACTAATTTATAAATGACTACATTCTGCAATAGCCTGTCTGGAATCAGAAAAAAACATTGGGTTTGATTTGAGTGTGAAAACCACTATACTCACTTGTTTGTTTAAAAAGTTATGATGTGTTAATCTTTTCAATTTGAAATGAAGAAAAACAGGTGGGAAGGAAACTTCATACAGTATTATATCATCTGCTTTTGCTACTGTGCTTTGATGCAGAAGTTGGTAGCCTTGCAGAGTCTCTGAAACAGAAGAGATCTTAAGGTCAAGTTGATATAAGCACCTAGCCCATAATTAAAATATCATATGTACTTGTGAGAAGAGAATAGGCTTGGAAGCAGGACAAACTGGGTTGGCCTTGTCATTTCCTAGTCATAGACCTTAAACAAGTTACTTAACCTCCTAGAGTCTGAATTCCCTCAGATGAAAAATAGTGTGGAAGGTTATTGTGAAGTCTTGAGCTAGTATAATTATTTAGCATTGTGCCTAGCTTAAATGTTAGCTATGATTTTTATTTACTTACTTAATTCCTACATAGTTCACAAATGATCACCCGGCTTCCTTAACTCCTCTTCAGTGATGAGGAACTCCTTACTTCCCTAGTCAGTCCATTCCATCTTTGGAAAATTCTGCAGGAGTTACATCCTTATTGCTGGGATTGCTAGCTGTCTGAGAAGGAAGAGATTTGGGGTAGGTAATAGCAAGGGCTCTGTTGATGATTGACAGAGGAGGCTTTGGATTCAGACAGACAGAGAAAATAAAATTTAGTCTCAAGTCAGGTCACTATCTTCTCATTAGTCCTCCTGCACATTCCCTGAAGCTCCCTAGGCTTGTTCAAAGAAGATCTAAAGAATGTGACTGTCTAATTGCTGGCAAAAGTGTGGGAGGTTGGGATGCTGAACACTGGAAACTCCAATATTCAAACAATGTATATAAACCTGTAATTAAAGAAAATTAGAAGTAAATATAGAGTGTCTTAGCTTGGGTTTCTCAGAAAGCAAAGTGGGAAACAAAGATGTCTATGTGAATACTTTACTGGGGATGAATTCAGGAAGCAGTAGTAGTGGCAAGGTGACACAAAACCTGGAAGAAAGGACAGCCAAGTCAAGGATGGTTATTCAATTAGCCACCACTATATGTGGCTGGTTGTTCTACCCTACAGGACTATATGGGACACTATGAAATCTGGGAGTAGAAAGGGCGAAGCATTTAATCATTGTCTCCCAATTCTCATTGGTTCAAAGTTTATCCCACGGGACATTGACACTCCACATATCTAGGTTGCACATATATGTTAGCCAACTGTATTAGTCCATTCTCACACTGCTATACAGAAAGACCCGAGACTGGGTATTTTATAAAGAAAAGAGGTTTAATTGACTCATGATTCTACAGGCTATACAGGTAACATGACTGGGGGGGCCTCAGGAAACTTTCAATCATGGTAGAAGGGGAAGGGGATGCAAGCACATCTTATAGGGCCAGAGAAGGAAGAGAGGGCAAAGGGAGGTGCTACACACTTTTTTACACAGCCAGATCTTGTGAGAACTCACTATCACAAGAACAGCAATGGGGAAATCTGTCCCTACAATCCAATCACCTCCCACCAGGCCCCTCCTCCAAAATTGGGGATTACAATTCAACATGAGATTTGGGCAGGAACACAAATTCAAACCTTATCACCAACTATTACTCCCAACAATACTGCATAACATATAACCCCAAACTTTTAATAGCTTACAAAACAAATGTCAGTTTTACACTCCTGGGTCTGTAGGTCAGCCAGCCATGCTCCACTCCAGTCTGTGAGTGGACTGGGTTCAATTCTACTTCATATGTATCTTCTCCTTACACCAGAAACATCCTGGTCCATGCTTCCTCATGGTGAATGGCAAAAACACGAGACCAAGTCAAACTACACAGGCATTTACAGCTTCTGCCTGCATCCCGTGCACTCACATTCCATTGGCCAAAGTAAGTCATATAGCCAAACCCAAATTCAAGGAGGTCGAGATAAAATCATTTCTTCTTCTGGGAGGCACCAAAACTAAAAACACTTGACAATCAGTTTCAATGTATAATTCTGTTACAGGGAGGGAGTGAAGATTGAAGGTCATAATCTGATCTGCCAAGAATATGTAGCCACCAACTGTGTTTCTGAGGAATCTACACAAAGGAAGCTCCAGAGTAGATGAGTGACATTCAGAGGGCATTTGAGATGAGGTACTCTCAGGCTGAAACTGCATGAAGCTGCTTGCTCAACAGAAGGAGGAAAAGGAGACACGCAAGGTTGAGAAGATACATAAGAGATGCCGAAGGCATACAGTAAACTCTGATATGAATTAGAGTGTTATAACATGACAAAGACAATGACTTCATCCTACTATGTAAGAAGGAAGTGCCAGTTCTGCTGGAAGTTCATTCTCCTACTTTTCCTGTGTAGGTGGAAGGGAAACAGGCGGTATAAATTAAAGCAAGGAATCATCATTTCCCCACACTGCTTTCTTAGGAAGTTTGCAAATGGAGTTTAAGAACCTCTGTCTCTTTCATAAGAAATGAGTTGTTAACCAAGGCTCTGATATTTATTAGATAGGGGAATACCTTGGGAACCATGCACCCATTAGTAGACCAGTCCTCTCTCTCCCTAACACTTTGACCCGGGGTGAGGAATTTGAGGACGGTACACCCTAGTGCCATATTTTAAACAGATGATGCCTCTTGAGCCCAACCAGAGCCCTTTATTCTTGCTTTAAACATACCTCTCAGGCTAGGCACAGTAGCTCATGCTTGTAAACCCAGCACTTTGGGAGGCCGACGAGGGCAGATCATCTGAGGTCAGGAGTTTGAGACCAGCCTGGCCAACATGGGGAAACCCTGTCTCTACTAAAAATACAAAAACTAGTCAGGTGTGGTGGTAGGCACCTGTAAACCCAGCTATTTGGGAGGCTGAGGCACGAGAATCGCTTGAACCCAGGAGGTGGAGACTGCTGTGAGCCAAGATTGCGCCATTGTGCTTCAGCCTGGGCAACAAGAGAGAAACTTCATTTCAAAATATACATATACATATATATATATATATATATATATATATATATAATATATATATGCATCTCTTGCCATTTTGGAATGAAAGAAAGAGGGGCTTCCGCTGTCTTAAATTGGTTCTTCTGAGAATTCAAGTGATTGGTTAGTATTCTATACCTCTGGGCCTCATAAAATGAAACTCATTTATCTCTCTTCTACCCAGAAGGCTTTCAAGACTGAAAACAAATTCACAAACATGATATCCAAGTGTCTCGTTGATAGTATGTCAAACACGTAATGTCTGGAAATGCACAACAACTAACTGAATTTTTTTGTTTGTTTGAACAGAAATGACATTAGATTTGTGTATATTTCTGTGAATTGATTCAACGTGAGAATTGACTCCAAAATACACATTCCTGCACAGTGCCTGGTTTTATCATCATATCAAGGAAAGGGACACTGAAGAAGGTAATAAAGACAGTCTTGAATCACTGACACCACCCCTCCCCCATAGACTGGCAACATCAGAGAGAACATTTGTGTGCTTGAGGAGAGCGAGTGCAGTGATTGCAGGACTTTACATTGGAACTCAGTGCTGTCCTGTCACAGCAGAAAGCAACACGGCAGAATTCAGCCGGAACCCACAGAGGGAGCATTTATGCCTACCCTCGCCAGAGAATTGCCCATCCCAGTGGTCAGAGCCTGAGTTCCAGCAAGCCCCACCACTCCAGGCTAAAGCACTCTAGGATCCTAAATAAACTTGAAAAGCAGTCTAGGCCACAAGGACTGCAATTCCTAAGCAAGTATTGATGCCATGTGGCTTGAAGCCAGTGGACTTGGGGGGCATGCGAGCTAATGAGACACCAGCCAGAGCAGCTAGCAGCTTGTTTGCATCACCTCTTCCCCAGCCCAAGGCAGCACAGCTCGAAGCTTCAGGAGAGGCTCCTTCCTTCTGTTTGAGGAGAGGAGAGGGGCGAGTAAAGAGGATCTTTTCTTGCAGCTTGGATACCAACTCAGCCACAGTAGGCTGGGACACCAGGCAGAGTCCTGAGGCCCCCCATTCCAGGCTCTACCTCCTGAAAAACATTTCTAGACACATCTTGGGCCAGAATGGACCCCACTGCCTTGAAGGGAGGGACCCAGTCCTGGCAGGATTCATCACCTACTGACTAAAGAGCCCTTGGGCCTTGAATCAACATCAGTGGGAGGCAGGCAGTACTTGCCACAGGCCATGGGTGAGACTCAGAGCCATGCTGGCTTCTGGTGTGACTCATTGCATTCTAAGCTGTGGTGGCCACAGGGAAAGAATACTTCTGCTTAAGGAAAGGAGAAGGAAATTTTTTTATATACTCTAAGTTCTGGGGTACATGTGCAGAACGTGCAGGTTTCTTACATAGGTATACACATGCCATGGTGGTTTGCTGCATCCATCCCCCTGTCATCTACATTAAGTATTTATCCTAATGCTATCTCTCCTCAATCCCCCCGACCCCCTGCTATCCCTCCCCTAGTTCCCTACCCCCCCCATAGGCCCCGGGGTGTGATGTTCCCCAAAGAGAAGGGAAATTAAAGGGGACTTTGTCTTGCAGCTTGAGGACCAGCTAAGCTACAGCAGGGTAAAGTAGTGAGCAGGCTCTGGGTGTCCTAGATTCCAGGGCTTAGTTCCTGAAAGGCATTTCTAGACCCGCCCTATGCTAGAGGGGAGCCCAGTGCCCTGAAAGGAGAGACCTGAGCATGGTAGCATTCACCACAAGCTGACTGAAAAACCTCAGGTTTTGAGTGAATATCAGCCATAGCCTGACAGTATTTTGTCATGGGCCTGGGGCAGTGGTGGCCAGGGAGAGAGATTCCTTCTGTATAAGGAAAGGAAAGGGAAGAATGGGAAAGATTTTGTCTTGTGGCTTGAGTGCCAGACCAGCTGCAGGATAGAGCACCAAGTAGATTCCTGAGGTTTCTGACTCCAGGCCCTGGGGACGGGATGGCATTTCTGGACCTGCCCTGGGCCAGGAGGAGCTTGCCACCCTGAAGAAAAAGACACAAGCCTGGATGGATTCACTACCTGCTGACTGAAGAGCCCTTGGCCTTGAACAAACATTAGCAGTAGCCAGGCAGTAGTCACTGCAGGCCTTGTGTAAGACTCAGTGCTGTGCTGGCTTTGGAGCTGACTCAGTGTAGTCCCAGTGCTGATGGCCACAACTCCTTCCCCAACTCCAGGCAGCTCAGCATGGAGAGTGGGACTTCATTTGTTTAGGGGAAAGTAAGAGAAGATAACAAGAGTCTCTGCCTGGTAATCTAAGTATTCTTTTGGATCTTATCCAAGACCACCAAGATGGTACCTCTATGAGTCTGCAAGAGCCACAGCATTACTGAGCTTAGGGTGCCTGCTAATGCAGATATGGTTATAGTGATCAAAGATTTAAATCACAACACTCAATTTAAATCACAATATACCAAAATCTGTGGGATACAGCAAAAGCAGTACAAAAAGGAAACTTTATAACAATAAACATCTACGTCAAAAAGTAGAAAAACTTCAAAAACACAACCTAATAATACGTGTTACAGAACTAAAAAAGTAAGAGCACACCAAACCCAAAATTAGCTGAAAAAAAAAAATGAAGATCAGAGCACACACAAATGTAGTTAAAACAAAAAAAAAATACAAAAGATCACTGAAATGAATAGTTGGTTTTTTGAAAAGATAAACAATATTGACAAATCTTTAGTGATACTAAGAAGAAAAGAAAGAAGGCCCAAATAAATAAAATCAGAGATGAAAAGGGAGACATTACAACAGACACCGCAGAAATTTAAAGGCTCATTGGAGACTGCTATGAGAAACTATATGTCAATATAATTGGAAAAGCTAGAATAAATGAATAAATTTCTAGACACATAAAACCTACAAGGACTGAACCATGAAGAATTCCAAAACCTGAATAGACCAATAACAAGTAAGGAGATTGAAATCATAATAAAAAAAATCTCCCAGCAAAGAAAAGCCCAAGACCCAATGGTTTCATTGCTGAATTTTATCAAACATTTAAACAAGAACTAATACCAATCTTACTTAACTTCCAAACTCATACTACCAGGCCAGTATTACCCTGATACCAAAACCAGACAAAGACACATCAAAAAGGAAAACTACAGGCCAATATCCCTGATAAACATTACTGTAAAAATCCTCAACAAAATACTAGCAAACAATTCAACAACACATTTAAAAAATCATTCATCATGACCAGTTGGATTCCTCCCAGGAATGCAAGGATGGTTGAGCATATGCAAATCAATCAATGTGATACATTGTATCAATAGAACGAAGAACAAAAACCAGATGATAATTTATTTCATTTGATGCTGAAAAAAGCATTTGATAAAATTCAACATCCCTTTATGATAAAAATTCAAAAAACTGAGGATAGTAGGAACATATTTCAACACAATATGTTCAACATGTATCTCAACATATATATGGCATACCCACAACTACTATCATACTGAATAGGGAAAAACTGAAAGCCTTTCCTCTAAGACCTGGAACACAACAAGGATGCCCACTTTCCCTACTGTTATTCAACACAGTACTGGAACTTCTAGCTAGAGCAAACAGACAAAAGAAAGAAAGGAGATCAAAATTAAAAATGAAAAGGTCCAGTTATTCTTGTTTGCAGATGATATGATTTTATATTTAGAAAACCTAAAGACTCTACCAAGAAAACTATTTGAATTGATAAACAAAACTCAGTAAAGTTGCAGGATACAAAATCAACATACAAAACTCAGCATTTCTATATACCAAGAGAAAGCAATCTGAAAAAGAAATTTTTAAAAATTCCATTGACAATAGCTACAAATATTAACAAAACAAGGTATCTAGGAATAAACTTAGAACGTATAGTGAAAATTTTGTACCATAAAAACTATAAAACATTGATGCAAGAAATTGAAGAGGACAGGAAAAATGAACAGATATTCCTTATTTATGAATTGGAAGAACATATCTTGTTAAAATGTCCATACTACTCAAGCAATCTACATATGAAATGCAATCCCTATTGAAATACCAATGACACTTTTCACGGAAATAGAAAAAAAATCCTAAAATCTATATGCAACCACAGAAGACCCAGAATACCCAAAGCCGTCCTGAGCAAAAAGAACAAACTTGGAGGAATCACATTACTTGACTTCAAATTATACTACAGAGTCACAACACCCAAAGAGCATGGTTCTAGCAT
This sequence comes from Sapajus apella, assembly GCF_009761245.1. Lineage (NCBI taxonomy): Eukaryota > Metazoa > Chordata > Mammalia > Primates > Cebidae > Sapajus > Sapajus apella. Next base: position 35,476,136 of record NW_022436950.1, read on the forward strand.
AAAAACATACACATAGACCAATGGAACAGCATAGAGAACCCAGAAATAAATCCATACATCTACAGTGGACTCATTTTCAACAAAGATGCCAAGAACATACATTGGGGAAAGACAGTCTTTTCAATAAATTGTGCTGGGAAAACTAGATATCTATATGCAGAAAAATTAAACTAGACTTCTGTTTCTCATCATATACAAAAAATCAAATCAAAATGGATTAAAGACTTAAATCTAAGATCTCAAACTATGAAACTACTAAAAGAAAACATTGGAAAAAGTCTCCAGGACATTGGTCTGGACAAAGAGTTCTTGAGTGATACCCCAAAAGTACAGGGAACCAAAGCAAAAATGAACAAACGGGATCACATCAAGTTAAAAAGCTTTGCACAGCAAAGAGAACAATCAACAAAGCAGAGAGACACCCCACAGAATGGGAGAAAATATGTGCAAAGTATCCATCTGACAAGGGATTAATAACCAGACTATGTAAGGAGCTCACAAAACTCAATTGGAAAACATGCAATAGTCCAATTTAAAAATGGGCAAAGATCTGAATAGACATTTCTCAAAAGAAGACCTACGAATGGCAAACAGGTATAGAAAAGGGTGGTCAACATAACTGATCATCAGAGAAAAGCAAATCAGAATACAATGAGATATCATATTACCCTGGTTAAAATGGCTTTTATCCAAAAGACAGGCAATAACAAATGCTGGTGAAAATATGGAGAAAAGGGAACTCTCATACACTGTTGGTGAGAATATAAATTAGTACAACCACTATGTAAAACAGTTTGGATGTTCCTCAAAAAACTAAAAATTGAACTGCCATATGATTCAGCAATCCTACGGTTAGATGTATACCTAAAAGAAAGGAAATCAACATATCAAAGAGATATCTGCACTCCCATGTTTACTGTAGCACTATTCACAATTGCCAAGATTTGGAGGCAACCTAAGTGTCCACCAACAGATGCACACTTAAAGAAAATGTGGTACATATATGCAATGGAGTACTATTCATCCATAAGAAAGAATAGTCATTTGAAGCAATATGGATGGAATGATGACATCATGTTAAGTGAAATAAGCCAGGCACAGAAAGACAAACTTCACACCTTCTCACTCACTTGTAGGAGCTAAAAATTAAAACAGTTGAACTCATGGAAGTAGAGAGTAGAATGATGCTGGGAAAGGTAGGTATGCAGGGATGAATTGGAAATGGTTAATGGATATAAAAATATAGTTCGATAGAATAAATAAGAGCAAGAATTCAATAGCACAAGATGACTACAGTCAACAATAAGTTATTGTACATTTTATAATAACTGAAAGAGTATAATTAAAATGTTTATAACAGAGGAAGGATAAATGCTTAAGGTGATAGATACCCAATTTACCCTGATGTGACTATTACACATTGCGTGCCTATATTAAAATATCTCATATACCCTGTAAATGTACACACCTATGTACCCATAAAAATAAATAAAATTATTTTTAAAAATAAAGATTCCTAGAGCAACCAAAGGCAGATTCCTTGATATCTGTTAAGATGTCCAAATTCACAACATCATAATGACACACAATTTTCCTTCTAAAAATATGACCTTTGCTGGACACGGTAGCTCACGCCTGTAATCCCAGCTACCCAGGAGGCTAAGGCAGGAGAATCACATGAATCCAGAGTTGGAGGTTGCAGTGAGCCAAGATCACACCACTGCACTCCAGCCTGGGTGACAGAGTGAGTGAGACTTCGTCTCTCTCTTTCTCAAACACACACACACACACACACACACACACACACACACACACGTGACCTTTGCATGAGCTTGTTCAGGAATACTTCACAAGTTTAAGAATTTTAATAAAGACCATGAAACAGGCCAGGTGCAGTGGCTCATGCCTGTAATCCCAACACTTTGGGAGGCCAAGGCAGGTGGATCACCTGAGTTCAGGAGCTTAAGAACAGCCTGGCTAACATGGTGAAACCCTGTCTCTACTAAAAATACAAAAATTATCCAGGCATGGTGGCATACGCCTGTAATCCTAGCTACTCGGGAGGCTGAGGCAGAAGAATCCCTTGAACCAGGGAGGTGGATGTCGCAGTCAGACAAGATCGCACCATTGTACACCAGGCTGGGCAACAGGAACGAAACTCCATCTCAAACACAAATAAATAAATAGATACCATGAAAAAACAGAAAAAAAATGTGTTTATATGCTTTCTTCCCTGGAAGAATTTCCATGACTTTTAAAATATTCCCAAAAGTGTCCATGCTCCATCAAAATGTTATGAACAATTGAATTTGGTGGTGACTCAGATATATAACAGGAACAAGCCCAGAATGTACCCATAGGGGAGAAGCCATGGAGCAGGATTCATGAAACCTTGTCAGTGAATGAAACAGTGTGGCACTCCAAAACCTCCATTTTCTTATGAAGAACCAGACATTTCTTAGACCTGTCTTACACAAAAATGGGGCAGTAGCTCAGCAGACCATTATTTTTCCAGAAATCATGTCTGTACGCTTCTCCTCTTCTTCCATAAAAGACTCCTTCCCAGTGGCATTTGATCTAAGCTGATCAAGTCAGAATAGTTCCCTGAGGCTTTTCAAGCTGAAGCTGAGAGAAATGGTACTCTTTTTTCTATTCGATCACTCTCCTGAAATGACTTGAGTCCAACAGGCGGTGTGACTAACCATTCAGCACTTCTAATCTTGGGCAGAAAAAAAAGAAGAGAACGAAGCTTATATCCACAAGGAAGTAGAAACAAGAAGTAAAGAAAAATCTTAGGAAAAGGTGGCCCTGGTTTCGTTGTCCCCTCTCTATCCCAGACACACGAGCTACTAAATGCCCTTTTTCTACTTAAGCTAGTTCGAGTCATTTTTCCGTCACTTGCAACCAAAGCAGTCCTGATCGCTTTATTGTCACCATCAGCTGTGGCAGGTATCATCATTTTCAGGCCACTTTCCAATAAGAAACAAAGATTTTTATCTTATTACAGGAATTACAGCAGCAGCCACCTCACAAGAAGAGGACATCTGCCCTGGCATGCTCTTAGCACAGCTCATTCTCTAGGAAAATGACCTGCCTCCACAGACGAACCTCACAGGAAGAAAAGCTTCATATTCATACCTAAGAACAATAGCAAATTACGACAAGTCATGGGTCTTGATGGCTGTCAACAAGATGGAAGAAAGAGACTATGTATAGTAAAATGATAGTCACTTAAATTCTCCACACAAGTCACTTAAATTCTCCAACTCTCGGTTGCAGTTCCTTGCCTATAAATTGGGCAAAATAATGATAAAGTCAACTCCATAGAAGAGCTGTGATGATTAAGTGAGGCCACCTACAAAACATACATGCTTATAGTGCTTGACACATAAGCATTCTCTAAACACTGGCCATCATTATTCTTAGTATTAATAACATTGACATTAGCTCCTTGAATGCCAGAATATGAAAGCTACCCATGTATACCTGGCATTCAAAAGTTATCTAGAAGCAATATAGGCCACAGACAGAGATGCTGAATGGAAATGAAGGGAGGCCCAGCAAGCACTGACCTTGAAATTGTCTTTTGACAGCTCCCCCTCCAGGCTTAAAAGGATATAGAAAATGCTAATGCTGTCTTACAAAGCAAATTAGCCACCAAGTCAAGTCTCCTGATTCTCAATCCTATTCCTTTCCCACTTAACGAGGCTTCTTCATTTCATTGCATTGTTGTTGATTTGGGAGAAGGCTTTTTAAAATTCTTTGACCTGCGTGCCATCTTGATGTAGAATCTAATTCTCCTCCCCTTGAATATGGGCTGATCTTAGGGACTCACTTGTAACTTCTAAGGCAAACAGCTTCTATCTCATGTTTTTAAGGGATGCTTGCCTTCATAACCCCAGCTGCCATGCTTTTAGGAAGCCCAGGCAATGGGAGGTTATGGGTAGGCCAGAGCTTCTAGCTAACAGCCTCCCTGAAGTCCTAATTGGCAGCCAACGTTAGTTACCAGACTGTAAGAGAAAGCTTTTGAGATGGCTCCAGAGACCCCGAGTGAGTATCCCCAGACTGAGCCCAGTCAAGCCCTGAGCTGTAAGTGACAAGATTGAAAACATGTTGTTGTCATTGTTGTTGCTTTGTGCCATTAGCTTAGCATGGCTTGTTACATATTAATAGATAATGGAATGGGAGCAGGAGTACAGAGGAAACAGAAAGCCCTATCCCTGTGGGAACTATTTGTAGGTGTAGACAGCAACCCCTACAGAACTAACTGATTCCTCTTTTGAGCAGAGAGGCATGTAGGCAAGGGTCAACAGCTCTGCCCACATGTACAAAGAATATAGTGCAAGCACTGATTATTTGTTTTTGCACTGCTGTGTGTTTCACATCAAGAGAAGAATAAAAGATCTTGCTTTGCAGGAAACAAATCCCCCGTGGTCCATTTTGCCATCTAGTGCACACTATAACAAACAGGTCAGACTTGCTGGTCAAAATGGTCTTTCCCGAAGCTCGGAGCAGAGTAAGTGCTCGGCACGCCCTGTACACGTGTGTGTGGGAAGACCAAACCTCTTCAGGCTGAGATTCACCGCTCCACGAGCTCCACCTTCCCCAACACTGCCACCCACCTCGTTCCTCAAGGATCTTTTACCTTCCATTATTTTCTCTTAATTTGTCAGCTTTTATTTCTTCATTTCTACAGGATTCCCTCTTTTCTAGACACATAGAACAGCTTAAATCTCTGCCTTCTGACAATAACAACAACCAGATTCCTTTATCTTATCATTTGTCTCTTGCCCTCCAATCCACAAACATGTGAGAGCCTAGCATGGCCCACTTACGTAGTGTGCTGGACTTTGGAGATACCCTCAGGGATCACCCAGACCTGTTGAGGGACTCAGGTGCCAAGAAGCTTCTGCTCACAAGGAAACTTCTTGCCATGTGTCTACTATCTTGGTTTCCTGTTCGTCACTGTCTGATCACAGGTGTCTCTGCTAAGACCTTATTTCCAGCCCCACAATCCCACTGCAACAAATCTTGTCAAGGTCTCTAGTTGCTAAATCCAAAAAGGTGCTCTCATCCCTCATCTTCCTTATCTAACGGACATTGTTAACCATACCTTCAGACGTAGAATGTTCTTCCCTTTTAGAATACATGTGATCCTTTTTCTTCTTTACACTGAACTATATGAAGTAACAGTTTTTGTAAACAAAAAATGGTTAATAGCCAAGAGTTTGCGGAACAAGTAGAACACAGGGAATTTTTTAAGGCAGTGAAATTATTCCGTATGATGTTATAATGGTAGATGTCATTAAACATTTGTCAAAACCCATAGAATGTACAGCATCCAAGAGTGGACCCTAATGTGAACTATGGACTTTGGTTCATAATGATGCGTCAATGGTGGTTCATCTATTGCAACAAATGTGCCACTCTGGTGCAGGACGTTGATGGTACAGGAGGCTCTGGGGATAGGGGAAATATATAGGGACTCTTATGCTTTTTGCTCAACTTTACAGTGAACCTAAAACTCCTCTAAAATTGTCTTATTATTATTATTATTTTAGCAACAGGGTCTCACTAGGTTGCTCAGGCTGGTCTCAAACTCCTGGCCACAAGCCACCCCCTCTTACCTCATCCTCCAGAGTTGCTGAGTTTATAGGACTGAACCACCACACCCTCTATTAATTTTTAAAGGTCAGAGATCAGCAGTTTCACATGATTTGACCTAATGGTTCTAGTCCCCTCCTCTGCAGCAGCTCCTTGAAGGACCCTCAGGTTTAACTCCCTCAGTCCCTTGCTTAGACGGTATTCTCCAGGGCGCTATGCTTTCTTCTCACTCTAAACACTCCTCATAGGAAAAATGCTTCTGTCTGTAGAATCCTGCACATCAGTTCCGGGAAATGTCTTTCACATCTCTTGTCCTATGACCTCAAAGTAATGAGTAACTATCTTCAAATACGATGAAGGTCGTCGGTTGTACCTACCAATTTCAGACACAGACACTGCTTCCAAGTTGAGGAGGATTGAGTGGCAGAAAATTTTCAGTAAGGCAAAAGAAAAATTAACCTTTTAATTCTTCCTCTCAAGTAGCATGAATGCAATAGATTCTTATACAAGATATTACTTCCCACTACTGCTAAACATTCTTTTTCTTTTTTCTCTTTGAGCTCTAATTTGTGGTTCCAATTTCAAGTGCTCACAAATTAGCACAGTGTTTGCAACAGTTCCATGTGATATTTGGAACATTTTGCAATGTTACATAATTTAAATGACTCCAAAATTTGCATAGATGTAAGCATAGATACAACATGTATGAAAATTGATGCCTATTCATTACTATTGGAGGCTAGATTCCCTGGAAACAGACTCCGAGACTCTGAAATTTATTAGAGTTTCTACAGAAGAAAACACTCAGAGGGAAGGTGCAGTGAGACTAATGGATTAGGCAGAGGAGGGAATTGGACCACGATGCATTTGCAGTTAAAACAGAAGCCTCAGTCACTACCACTGGGAACTCTGGAGCATGTATGGATGTCCCTTCTGAATTGTCCTAATGGAGTCACCTCCAAATTGACCATCCATTGGACAAAGCCTTCTGAGAGAAAAGGTATAACCTTGGGTGAGGCAGCTTCCTTCAGCAGAGGCCAGTCCCTGGGAAGTGACTCACTTGTGAGCTGTCAGAAGCAAATCACTCCAGCCATTGCAGGAATGAGTGTCTTGGTCCTGCAAGAGATCTAGAGGGCATATCTTAGTGTCCATTACATTTCCATTGAAAATTAAGTGGACATGAAGTGGTGGAATTACAAGTAGTTTTTATATAATATTAATATAATTATTTTCTTAAATAAAAATATTTAATATATTATTAATACAATTTATTTAAATCTTCAAAAACTAAAACTATTTTATTTTAATGTTGTTTTTTAGATGGAGTCTCACTCTATCACCCAGGCTGGAGTGCAGTGGCACCATCTCAGCTCACTGCTACCTCTACCTCCCAGGTTCAAGCGGTTCTCCTACCTCAGCATCCCAAGTAGCAGGAAATACAGGTGCCCGCCGCCATGTCCAGCAATTTTTTTGTATTATTAGTAGAGATGGGGTTTCACCATATTAGCCAGGCTGGTCTTGAACTCCTGACCTCAGGTGATCCTCCCACCTTGGCCTCCCAAAGTGCTGGGATTACAGGCATAAGCCACTGCACCTGGCCTTTTAATTTTCTTTTTTTTTTAATTATCAAAGGAAAGCCTATGAGAATGGCATTACCATGGTTGGAAAGAATGTACATAACAATGTACATAAGTCAGAATTTTGGCCAAAGATACAGAAGCCACATATGATTCATCATTTGTATCTGGCACTAGGAGACATGACTTCAAATATGCTGATAATGACAATGTTCTTGAAAAAATTCAAAGATTGCGCAAAATATTTTATAAATCTGCCAACAGATAAAAATCTTGATGAAACACATCAAATTTGACCTTTCAACTGCTTTTTGAAAACATGGCTGTTTTGCATCCCACAAAATTCATATGTTGAAACCCTAACCCCCAGTGGAGTGCTATTAGGAGGTGGGGATTTTAGGAGGTAGGTAGGTCATTTGGGTGAGGCTTTGATGATGAAATTAGTGCTCTTCCAAAAAGAGACTCAAAAGGGCTTGCTTCCTCTCTCTGTTTCATATAGTATAAAGGTACCACAAGAAGACAACCATCTGCAAACCAGGAAGCCCTCACTAGACACTGGACCTTGGACTTCCCAGCCTCCAAAACTATGAGAAATAAATCTCTGTTGCTTAATCCACTAGTGTATGGTAATTTGTTATGGCAACCCAAACTGACTAAGACAGATGGGAATGCCAACTAAATACTATTAAAGCAATTAGATTTAACTTAGACAAGATATAGAATACATTAGCAGAGACAGATACAACAGAAGAAGATCCTCAAAGAACAAATCACAGTCATTGTCAGAAAATGAAATTACTTCTATATTAGTTCTAGTTCTGATTATTTGCTATGAATTGTTACTATTTATTACAAAAAGAAACAAATCTAAATGTGGATATTTTATCTTAAAAAGAAATTTAATTTTTTATTTTAGAGTGAATGAGTTTTCTGCATAAAAAGAAACGTAAAAAATGCAACTGAAGTGGCATTTCAACAAAACACAAAGAAATTAAGACAAAACATGAAACCAATTTGCATGTATATGAAGGAGAAGATTCACCTATAAATTATCTTGAAACTAATTTCTCTAGAGACTATTTTTTGATTGTTTGAAGTAAAGGAACAATCTCGATTGAGACTAATAACTACAATGAACAAAGAAAACTTGTCTAATTTATAACATTAAGTCAATAATATAGAAATTACATGAAAAGTCTTGATTAGAACACATTTCTGCTGAAATAAAGGCAAGAAAAATTAATTTTATGGGCCAGGCACTGTGGCTCACACCTGGAATCCCAGCACTTTGGGAGGCCAAGGTACGTGGATCACCTGAGGTCAGGAGTTCGAGACCAGCCTGACCAACACATTGAAACCTCGTCTTTACTAAAAAAATACAAAATTAGATGGGCATGGTGGTGGGCGCTTGTAATCCCAGCTACTCAGGAGGCTGAGGCAGGATAATTGCTTGAACCTGAGAGGCAGAAGTTGCAGTGAGCCGGGATCGTGCCACTGCACTCCAGCCTGGTCAACAAGAGTGAAACTGTCTCAAAAAAATAAATAAATTTTATAACATAAGTATTTGATAAATTCTTTAAATCTTCTGCTATGGGATAGTAAATACAGAGCAGTACACAAGTACATATACAGCCCAGAAAATTTCCAGAGTGAATAATAATCAACACACAGATCAACAAACTGAATATTTTATCTGTCTTAATTTTATTGGTCATCCAGTCATCTCAACCCATTAACAGAAGACCTGGACGTGTGTCATAATAACCAGATTCAGTTGTCATATATTTTGCCAACTTTCAGTTTTATTTTATGTATATTTTTCTATATGTCATCATAAAGGTATATTTGTCAAGATAGGGGGATAGAACATATGTAATAACACTTAGTTGTCTTGATCGATGATGTCTAGATATTTAGTGGGTCTCTGTTGACTGTACTTTATCCTAAGCTCCACAAAGATTATGCCTGGTCCTGAGCATGACTTCCACTTCAAAATGTCCTCTGCACATGGCTTCTTTAATTATTCTGCACCTGGAAGAACTAGGTATAAAGAAGCTCTAACTGCCCATGTATTTCCCACCCAGACCCCAGTCTAAATTTGGTTCGCACTGTTACTCTATCACATAAGCCTGGATTCTTTTTTGTAGCACCTACCTCAGTCCATAATTGCATATGTATTTGTAAGTTTCTGTGTTAATGTCTGTCTCCTCCACCAGCATAAAAGCTCCATGAGATGAGGAAATTTATCTCTTCTCTCACCATTTTATACCCAGCATGTAGCTCATAGATGGTGTTCAATAAATATTTATTAAATGAATGAGAAAATGAATAAACTATACATTGAGGGCTGGCTCATAAATCTGTCTCCCTAGCCTCTGCTCACTCCTGAGTGCCACAACTCTATTAGCTGTCCAGCTGCATCATAAGGCATCTCCACTTGGATTCTCATGAACACATCAAATTCAACATGTCCAAAGTGAAATTCAACATCATGCCCCCTACTAAAATTAATTTCTCCTCCTGCATCTCTAGCTCAGAAAGTGTAAGTACCACCTGTACCAGTCTAAAACCAGGGAGTTGCCAGGCATGGTGGCTCATTCCTGTAATCCTGGCACTTTGGGAAGCCGAGGCGGGTGGATCACCTGAGGTCAGGAGCTCAAGACCAGCCTGGCCAACATGGTGAAACCCCACCTCTACTAAAAATACAAAAAGCTAGCTGGGCATGGTGGCATGCGCCTGTAATCCCAGCTACTTAGGAGGCTGAGGTGAGAGAATCGCTTTAACCCAGGAGTTGGAGGTTGCAGTGAACTGAGATGGCACCACTGCACTCCAGCCTGGGCAACAGAGTGAGACTTGGTCTCCAAAAATAAATAAATAAATAAAACCAGAGAGTGACCTTCTTTTTCCCTTATCTCCTAGTCTGCCAGTGGTCCTCATCTTTCTGTACTCTAAGTACGTTCCATTAATGCATCCCAACCCATGTTCTTCTTAGATTTACTGCAACAGCTGTCGAACCACTCTTCATATTACTAGCAAAATAATCTTTCCAAAATGCAAATTTAATCAAATCCCTCTTGTGCTTAAAACTTTCCAAAAAATTGGAAGGGTGGGAGTTAGTAGAAGTGAGCTGAATTCTTCATCTTCATAGTGGAGCCTCTCTAAATACTGTTCGGTTTGACAAGTCAAGAAACATGGTTATAAACATATTGAGAGTTGTGGAGGTAAACGGTAACTGTTAAAAAATGATAACCTCTGAAGAATAGAACTGTGGGACAGGGGACAAGGAAAAGGAAGACATTTAGTTTTCATTTTGCAGCTTTCTGTAATGTAAGACTATTGATTATATATTATAAATAATAATTTTAAAGCAAATTTTTTAAATTACATATTTTGTTAGCTTTCCCTTGCCCTTGGGATAAACCCCAAATTCCTTGGAATAAAGAGTTTGTCTTCATACAGGTGGTCTCATCTCTTATACTCTCTTGTACTTAACTGACTCTCCAGCCACCCTGAATTCACACACTGAACTCTTCAAAGGCATCGTGCTTGTGCTTTTGCATAAGTTAGTCTCTGTACCTGAAATGTAATTCTCCTTTTGTTACTTGCCTGAGCCTCCCTTGTTCTTTTTTTTTTTTTTTTGAGATGGAGTCTTGCTTTGTTACCCAGGCTGGAGTGCAGTGGCATGATCTCAGCTCACTGCAACCTCCACCTCCTGGGTTCAAGCAATTATCCTGCCTCAGCCTCCCGAGTAGCTGGGACTACGGGTGTGCACCACCACGCCCAGCTAATTTTTGTATTTTTTAGTAGAGATGGAGTTTCACTATGTTGGCCAGGATGGTCTCGATCTCTTGACCTCATGATCCACCCACCTCGGCCTCCCAAAGTGCTGGGATTACAGGCATGAGCCACTGCACCCGGCCGCTAATTTTTGTATTTTTAGTAGAGACCGGGTTTCACCATGTTGCTCCGGTTGGTCTTGAACTCCTGACCTCCTGATTTGCCCTCCTTGGCCTCCCAAAATGCTGGGGTTATGAGCATGAGCCACCACATCCAGCCGCCTCCCATGTTCTTTAAGATGTGGCTGCTGTCATCTACTCCACAGATACTTTCCTGCCTCCCCAACTCCTGGCACGGTTAGGTGATGCCCTACGTTTGAGCCACAATAACTTCCTATGTATAGCTCTATCATAGACTTGAAAACCATGTGAAAAGCTTTGTGTCTCCCATAACCTGGGAGCTTCTTGAGGACAGGATCTATATCTGACTCCTGTGACAAGTGCAGAGCCTGGCATGGAATGGATACTTAATAAATACTGATGAATGAAAAAAGAAACAATAAGCTTATATCTTCCATCTATTCATCTCTAAAATGAAGGAGTTACAAGCAAGGGAATAGTTTCTTTGAAGTGATTCTACATATTTAAAAAAGCCAACAATACAACTGAAAAAAACTGGCAAAGGATGAGTAGACAGTTCACAGAAAAAAATGACTCTTATGAGAAATGAAAAGATGATGAGCCTATTCATAAAAAATGAAATGCAAATCAACTCAATGATAAAATATCATTTCAAACTATCAAACTGGCAAATATCAAATGTGTTGATAACACTGTGCTAATGAGAATAAATAGGGTAAAATGCTCTCTCATATGGGACTGATGGGAGTGTATATCAATATAACTTCTGTGCAAAGCAAATTGGCAATATTTCTAAAAATTAAAAATGCGAGTACTCCTTTTCCAAGCTATTCTATTTCCCACAAGTTTGAAAAGCTGTGTACATATGATAATGTTCATTTCAGTCCAGCCCCAAATTGGAATTCCAGTCCACAATAATCTTTCACCTCTGAACTTGAATTGTATATCACTTTAATTGGAGTTTAGTATATACTACCTTTAAGACTGGTTATTTCCCCAACCAAGTAGTAAATTGCTAAGCTCAAAACTATGTCAAATATCTTTCTGTCCTTCTCAGTGCCTATCACTAGATGGAACACATATGTGGCCAGTTTGTGTCCTTTTCATAGGACACAAGCAGGAAATCCCCAAGCCATTCTAGAAGCTAATGTGTTATCCCAGGACCCCCAGAGAAGACTAATGTTGCATGAGGTGCCACTGCCAGAATCAAAGACAGACTGAAAGGATGAAGATCCAGGCCGAGTACATCTTTGATCTTATAACATTTCATTAGAAGAAGATTTTAAATGTAAGTATACTTTGAATTTTTAAACATAATATATTAAAATATTATTTTACAACTACAAAGACCAATCTCCTCTATAGGCCCCTGGAGTTTAGGCCAGCATTTGGTAACACAGGGGTAGAAAGAGACCACTGAGCTAGGAGAATCACGGAAGATTTTACTGATATGTTGTATTTTATATTACCAGAAAGTGAGCCAGTGTTCTCATTTTTTCACACACATACTTCAATTCAAAATACAAATATTGGCCGGGCTCTGTGGCTCACACTTGTAATCCCAGCACTTTGAAAGTCATGTTGTATTTTATATTACCAGGAAATGAGCCAATGTTCTCATTTTTTCACATAGATACTTTAATTCAAAATACAAATACTGGTCAGGCTCTGTGGCTCACACATACAATCCCAGCACTTTGGAAGTCTGAAGTAGGAGGATCACTTGAGGTCAGGAATTCGAGACCAGCCTGGCCAACATGGTGGAACCCCATCTCTACTGAAAAAATACAAAATTAGTTAGGCATGGTGGTGGGCACCTGTAATCCCAGCTACTCAGGAGGCTAAGGCAGGAGAATTGCTTGAACCTGAAAGGCAGAAGTTGCAGTGAACTGAGATGGCACCACTTCACTCCAGCCTGGATGACAGAATGAGACCAGGTCTCAAAACAAAAAAACAAAAAACAAATACTTTGGTTCCTTCTTGGAGGTGCTCCTTCTCAGCAATGTGTATGACAAAAGGAAGGGAGGAACAAAGTCTTGATGATCTCTTGTGGGGGTCTTTGTTTTCTCTGCTGTTCTGTGACTTATATTCTTTCCAAAGGAGCAAACTGCCCAAATTTCATCTGTCAGTGGAGGTGGATAGTGTCCTATATGTGATAATAACATTTAGTTATTCAGGGTTATCAGCAATTAATAATTGAATATGTCAATAGAACAAGATACTATTGAGTCAAGTTCTTTGTGTCCCCAAATAATAGAATATATTAGTATTTATACACATCAGTAAAAATAAAGAAGGAGTTATCAGATAGAATGCTTTAAACTTCATGCAGTAGAAAATCCAACTCAAAAGGGCTTAAACAGTAAAGGTATTTATTGTCTTACATGGCAAGAACTGGAAGGAAGGACAGTTTCAAGTTGGCTCAATCTGCAGCTCAATAATGTCACCAAGATCCAGGTTCGTCCCCTATTTCTGCTCTACCTGCCTCAGCATGGTCTCAGGCCAATTCCTCTCCGGGTCCCAAAGAGGTTCTATCAGATGCTGCTTGCAGATACAACATTCTATAGCAGAAAGAAAATTGTTTATTTCCAAACATCTCTTTTTAAAGAGCAAGGAGAGGCCAAGCACGGTGGCTCACACCTGTAATCCCAGCAATTTGGGAGGCCAAGGCAGGTGGATCACTTCAGGTTAGGAGTTCGAGACCAATCTGGCCAACATGGTGAAACCCTGTCTCTACTAAAAATACAAAAATTAGCCAGGCATGGTGGTGCGTGGCTGTAGTCCCAGCTACTCTGGAGGCTAAAGCCCAAGAATTGCTTGAACCCAGGAGGCTGGAGGTTGCAGTGAGCCAAGAAGGCACCACTGCACTCCAGCCTGGGCAACAGAGTGAGACTGTCTCAAAAAAAAAAAAAAAAAGGGCAAGAAGAAAGTTTATCATAAGCCCATCAGGCAATTGGTCAGAATTTTATCATGTGTCCATGCCTAAACCAATCACTAATGAGAATGCTAGGACTACTATTCTGGCTTAAACCAATCCTTATCCACTCCCTGAAACTCCCCAGAAGCACATGGAAAGTAGATAACTGAATACAATTAGAGTTCTCTTTGTTGCCAAGGAAGGATAAACAGTTTTTGCTTCTGAATGTCTAAACAATGTCTTAAAATGCATATTAATGAATACATTTCAACAATTTTAAAAAAATACAAATGTCCCAAGTCTTTTCATAATACCTATTTCATCTAATTTGTCAAAAACCAAAATAGCTTGCAGATATCAAATGAAAGATAGTCATTCATTTATCCATCCATCCACTGATTCACTCCATTAAGATATTTTGAACACCCATCATATGCAAGATGTAGTTTACTATGAAGACTTCAATAACGTATAAGAAGTTTATTTGGAAAATGCCAAGCTTTAAAAAATTATGTAAACTATTACATCATTCTTATGCTATAACGTGAAGGTGCCTTTCAAATGAAATCCACAGGAAAAAAAATCCACAAATCCCACCAAGTTTTCAGTGCTTCTAGCCTAAACTTTAAAATTCATTATTTCCTCAAGAAAAAGTGATGGAAAAAATTTTGGTAAATTAGTAAACATAACAGTTATAGAAAACTACAGATTTATTCAAATAATCCTGATTGACAAATCTCAAACATAAAATATTTATATCTGTAGGACTTAGAAATGTGATTGATGATGGAGAAACAATGGTATTCATCCTGGGAAGATAATTTTAGAAGAGTTATAATATGCAGTATGAAAACAATTATAGGAATGAGCCCTGAGGTTATTTTGTCTGCCCCCCTCATGTACTGATAACTAGGAAATAAGAGTAGACTGCATTAACTGAAGGGTTCTAGGTACATCCCCAAAACTAACCCCAAACCCAGTGTCTTAGTCCATTTGTATTGCTGTAAAGGGATACCTAAGGCTGGGTAATTTATAACAAAAAGAAGTTTATTTGGAACATGGTTCCGCAGGCCGTACAAGAACCATAGCACTCATTTCTGCTTCTGGCAGGGACTGCAGGAAGCTTCCAGTCATGGCAAAAGGGGAAAGGGGAGCTGGTGTGTAAAGATCAAGTGGCAGGAAGTAAGAGAGAGAGAGTGAGAAAGAGAGAGAAACAGGCAGGGGAGAACGGAGGCACTGAATAAGATGCCAGACTCTTTTTGACAACCAGATCTCCCGGAAACTAAGAGTAAGAACTCACTCAATCCCGTAAGAATGGCACCAAGCCATTCATGAGGGATCCACCCCTATGACCCAAACACCTTCCACTAGACCCCATCTCCAACACTGAGGATCAAATTTTAAAATGAGATTTGGAGGGGAGAAATATCCAAGCTATATCACCTAGTATTCTTCAGGTCACAAAAACGTTTTCTGTTTTTCTTCTAAGAGCCCAAATAGGACACAAACTAGGAAGTGTCTTCTCTCATTACTCCCCAAAGACAAACTCACCCAATGTAAGTCAAGAAAAGCCAAGCAGCTAAATTAGAGCATGCAGAGATTAGGTGAAGGAAAAACTAAAGAAGGGACCAAGGAGAGAAATTTTTGTGATATTTAGAACCATTCCATTTTGTGGGGGAGGGGGTAGTATTATTTGGTTTTAACTATTGCTCATCCTAGAAAATTCCTGCTTTGAGGATGGGGATATAAATTCTTCAATAAAGCTGAGTAACCAAGTGGCAGAAAGGCTAGCATTCCGTCAGGGCCTCAATAGCTCATACATGAGGGCATTAGAGAAGGTGCCCTCTCCTTTATTAAGCAGGTACAGAGCTTGATAAGGGGAGCTTGACTAGATTTCAGCCCCCTCCCTTCCCTTCACCTAAGGGCCTTTGTGCACGGCACACAATGCATAAGTGTACACGGTAGCCCTACTTTCTAGAGTAGAAAAATCTTGGGATTTCCCAAAGCGGTTCATCCCAACTCAGAGCTGGAACACCATGTGCAAAGTCAGGAGACTTCATTCTGCCAGAAGCATTTTTCATTATGACATCCTAGACTGTTGGCACAATAATCTTAATCATCTGACCTTTCGGAGGCAACTTCCTGATCTTGGCTGGACAGACCAAGCTAAATGCTCCATTTGGTCCTATTTTTAAACTGCCCAGATGGTGTGAATGGGTGTGTGGCTCAGGGCACCCCCATGTGCTGGGCTGCCTCCAGGAACAATTTGTACCTTGGGTGTAACAAGCAGCTGTAGATGGGAGTAAGGAATGGGACAAGGGATGGTAAGGGTTGAGTCGGTGCCTTTCTAATCTGAGTAACACTGATTTCATCAGCTACTTGTGAAACGCTGAGCCTTAATGTAGATTCATAAGGGGTTACTCTTAGTCACCCATAAATGGCAGCCAAGTGCAGATTGAAAAAAATGAGATAGGTAGAAAGTAGGAGGCCAATTCTGAGACAGCTGCTTCTGATCTCTTCTCCACCCACCCGGAGTTGGATTTGGGTGTATTATGTAGGGACGAATTAGCAGGGAAGTCAAGCCTGCTCATCACATAGGACACAGACCATTTTCTGCCCCTTTCCTTCTTTGCATAGAAATTTGTTTCCTTGGAGATTACAAGGATCTGATGCTTAGAAAAGAGGAAAGAGTAGAAAGGACTTGAGAGAAAAGCAACAACAGTTCCCAAGACGTTTAGGCTTTCATCAATAATATAGGCTGGGCATAGTGGCCCATGCCTGTAATCCCAGCACTTTAGGAGGCCAAGGTGGGTGGATCATTTAAGACCAAGAGTTTGAGACCAGCCTGGCCAACATGGTGAAACCCCATCTCTACCAAAAAAAAAAAAAAAATACAAAAATTAGCTGAGAGTGGTAGCGTGTGCCTGTCGTCCAAGCTACTTAGGAGACTGAGGCATAAGAATTGCTTATGTCTGAGAGACAGAGGATGCAGTAAGCTCAGATCACGCTACTGTACTCCAGCCTGGGCAACAGAGCAAGACTCTGTCAAAATTAATAATAATAATAATAAAGAGAAGACTCTGTCATCCTGAAACAGCTTCTCATTCCCTTTACTTATAACTTCCCATTTCTTCCACCTCAAATGACTTTCCTTAAATGAAAGGTCTTCCTTCTTCTTTACTGATCTATGTCCTTCTTTCAAAAGAGATACTTGACACACATCACTCCCAAGAAGCCTTTACACACATTCAAACAGATTCCTTCTGGCCTAAATGTAGAAGGTGGCTGGAACTCAAAAATAAGCTTACAGCTAAGCTTGCAGCTTAGATCTAAGTCAAGGATCAGCAAACCGTTGCCCAAAGGCCATGTCCAGCCCTCCACCTGCCTTTGTACAGCCCATGAGCTAAAAATGGATTTTCCATGTATAAATGGTTGGGGGAAAAAAACAAAGGAATAATAATATTGCATGACATGAAAAATCATACAAACGTCGCATATCAATATCCATAAATAAAGCTTTATTGGAATGCAGCCTCGCTCATTTGTTTATATATCGTTTATGGCTGCTTTCACACTACAATGGCAAAATTGATTATCTAAAGAAAACAGTATAGTCACAAAGCCTAAATTATTTACTATCTGGCCCTTAACAGAAAAAAATTTGCCGATTCCTGGTCTACAACATTGAAAGAGTTAGAGATGTTAAATAGGAACATGTCAAAGAAATCAATTTCAGGCAAACCAACAAAGGCTATCAAGTAGCCACATTAAGTCCCATAATCAAGACTAAGCGGTTACCCTGAGGAGCAGGAAAAGAAAAAAAAAAATGAAGGAATATACAAAGTATACACTCTACACTTGGTAAGTGTGGAGGTAATATCTGTGCTGCTCACTGCCACATCCCTCCCTGCTTCTTAGTACTGGGCAGGTGCCCCTTAACTAGTTCTAGAATGAATGAAGTGGAAGAGAGGAAGGAGAAACATAAAGCAAGTGAAACAAGCATTGCATAGGGTTGGGGGTAAGAGGCTGGCTCCCCAACAACAACCTAAAGTTTGTCTGCCCTGTGTACTATGTCCAGGTCTCAAAAGTTAGCAGAAATCCCCACTTGGGAAGCTAAGTGTGTGCCCAAGAGATTGAGGAAATGACTAAATAACTATGGTAGCCTGATGCCCATTCAAGATCACCTTTTCCACCCCTTCCTCAGTCACCAGATACAAACATATTTAGTCCAGAAACTAACTTCAGACATGGAGATTAGCAAGGGGAAGGAAATCAAATATAAAGCTCATGAAATAAACAGCACCACTTGTCACTGTTGATCTTTGATTAACTGGCTCTTCTTTCCGAAACAGGGCCTCCTTTTCTTCTTCCTCTCTCTCTCTTTCTCTTTGTTTCAGGTGACACCCACACATATCCTTCAGTGTTGGCAGAGATGCTCACTGAGATAACAACTGGAGTTCATGCTGCACATTTTCATCTTCGTGTGTCATCATCACCATGTAAAACCACAACTCTAGGAAAACAAAGCTGTTTGCTGCTCTTTTCAACTGACATTTCCACTCAGCTCATGATTTGTTCTTTGGAGCCAGAGGAGAGTTTCAATCTATCATTGAGACAGCTCTGCCTGATGAAGTGTAAAATCCAGTCCACTCCCACCCTGAAATCCATTCAGCTTTCTTCAATTTTTTGTCCCCTCAAATTTCCAGCATCCAAGGGCCTTTCAGAGTTTCAACAGGCAAATCAGATAGGAAAATGGGCTTTGGGAAGAACACATTCTGGCCCTGAGAGCTGCACCAAAAATGAGGTCAGCTTGGAAGAGCTGATATATTCTTTGATCACCCAAATTTCATCTCAAGCAATTTTCAAGTGTTCGACCCAGTGTCAACATCCTGAAATGGACAAAAGTCACTCTGGGAAAATGTTTCACCTTCTGTTCTGGTCAGTGGCCTGGGTTTCTAAGTGCTAGGATCCTGTGAATCTTCAAAGAGAAACCACGTATTTCTTCGGGGACGTCAAATCAGAGAAAGCTGAGATGCCCCACCATTCACATGTGTTCTTGAAGGGGTGTGATCTCAGTTCACTGCAGCTTCAGCCTCCCAAATAGCTGGGACTACAGGCCTGTACCATCACATTTGGCTAATTTTTTTTTTAAATAGAGACAGGGTCTCCCTATGTTGGCCAGGCTGATCTTAAACTCCTAGACTCAAGTGATGCCCCCGCGTTAGCCTCCCAAAGTGCTGAGATTACAGGCAAGAGTGACCATGTCCAGCCCTAAACTTTCTTATGAGTGCCACTCTCAAAAAGTCAAGAGTTAGGCCTCAGTTTAAGAAACACAAATAGATGTTAGAAGCAAAGTTGCCAGATAAGGTTCTGGTCTCCCTTCCAGACCATACCACTTGCTGCTGCACAGTGTGGTGGTCAGGTCCCCATTACAATGGATCCAGAAGCTTCTTTAATTTTTTCTTACCTATCCATTGTCTCTGATCCAGACAAGATAGGAGAGAAGAAAGGGTACTGCTTTAAAAAGGGATCAATCTGTTTTACCATACCGGAGGGAAAAAGCAAATTCAGGGTTATGGGCAATTGCAATATTCACCCAGTTACGCAAGCTAGAATGTGGTGGAGGTGTTAGGTGAAGTGAAGTTTGCATTTTACTTTGTTTTGAACTTGAGTTTCAAGGTACTAGAACCTTTTTACAGAACTGGGTTACACTATTTTTATTAGCACAGTAAAGGAGTGCTTATTGAGCAGATTCATTTAATGGCTGACTTTTTTTTTTTTTTTAAACCCATCTTGTTCCTTTCCAATTGATTTGATTTGTCCTGTTGAACTATCCATGAGTAACTAGCTGAGTTCAGTCTTTTTTGGAGTAGTAAGAGACATGTAAGCTCATTTTTTTCAAGTTTAATTACCTTTATTGAGTTTAATAAGCTTCATTTCAACAAAGAAAAGAATCAGTTGGGAGATGAACATTGCACACCCATTTAATTGACTCTGGGTCACCTTCAGAGTGAAATGTACAACAAAGGAAACAGAAGATGCTACGTGAATTATTAGACCAGCTCTTGTGTCTGTTGTTTAAGTGCCTTTCCCTTCCCCTACCCACAAGATGCTGTACGCGTGTGTGTGTGCTATTAGAGTGTTCAGCTATGATATGAGCATGACAGGTGAAGAAGCTGAATTTTCTGTTCCCAGCATTTCCATTTTGAGTTCTTTTTGAATCAAAGCCAGAGAAGGCATTTACAGAATTTGTTGGGAGTAAAATCACCTCAGAAAAAAACAGCAGCAGGTCAGTAGTAGGATGGGATTTCAACTACAAAGACAACTTTTCAGAAGTCTTAAACTAAAGATATGTTTAAAACACAGCCAGTACTCCATTAAGAGGGAATCTGGGACTTCAATGGAAAATAAACTTATTCCTGACAGTGACTTCGTTGGCATTACTTTTCTAACAGTATTGGTTTTCCTCACTGCACAAAAATTTCTAAAATGTAAATGAATTTACATTCATCAGATTTTCTTTCACCAGATTTGGCTATATGTATATGTTTACCTCCTGTTTTTTTAATAAAATGTTTTTAAACTTCTTAACAGGAAAGTAGAAAATAGAACTGGCTCTCTCCCTCTCAAAGCATGATTATAAACTTTAGACTGATCGTTAATTCATAAGGCCATGTAAAACTCATTCACTCAGTCAATAAATATTTATTATATGCCAGGCACTGCTCTGGGCACTGGAAATACAGCAAGAAACAAGGCAAAGTTATTTCCCTCATGGAGCTTATAAACCATAATAAATAAGTAAAATGTCTGATGTAAGAGATGGTAAAATGCTATGGCGAAAAATAAGGGAAGCAGACAGGGTGTTGGGGAGTTTATCTAGGGGAGAAGATGACACTTGAGCAAAGACCTGAAGGGTGACGGAGCAAGCCAGGTCATCTACCGAAGGGTATTCCAGACAGAGGAAATAGGACGTGTTAAGGTCCTGAGGTAGGAACATGCCTGTGATGTTTGAGTAGGGATATTTCAGAAAGTACGCATATAGCTTAGGAAAGAGAGACTTCCTGAGTCTCAAATGGCTTTCCAGAAAACAGACTACCTCACCCCAGATCTTGAGAGAGTCTATGTCAGTGTCTTTGATCTGGGTTAGTAATAAGTCTATGGCAGTCATGATCCTGGCTCTGGGTCCATTATTGGCACCATCTCCAATCTCCAGCATGTAGTTGAATTTAACACTTTGGGGTCAGTATCCAGGTCTGGTAGAGTTCCCATCTGGCAGTGCAAATGGCTGGGATGAGGGATGAGACATCCATTCGACCATCAACAATCTCATTAGAATAGCCATGAGGACTGGTGGCTCAGTTAGTTAACCTGAGGGACTGATGAGGTCAAGGCTGAAGTTGGATCTCTCTCAAACTTGAGAGCATTCACATCACACAGAATACATAGGTAAGCCTAGCCTGATATCTCAGAGGTCAACCATTGGTCTGATAGGAAATTGTGACTGAAGTGAAGCAAACAAACCAGAAATGTACCCACTTCACTGAAGTGAAGCAAACAAACCAGAAAGCCTAGCTTTTTAAAAAAAGGCTAAACAGGAGATTTATACAAGGATTTACCCCACAGTTCTTTCAAATAGCAAGTTCTCTCCAGATTAATTGTCAAAGCGAAGCATATCTAGTCTGAAAGCATATTTTTCTTAATACTGAAAGACAATATTAAAGTACAAATTTAAAACAGTCATATAGTAGTTTAGTAATTTTATCACTGAATATATAGAACATAATGTACACTTGGTCTCTTTAAATTGGCATGCTTAGCCCAAATAGGTGAGCTCACAATCAAAAATTACAGGAATACCATTAATTTATAAGACTCTTACAATAATAGCAGCAAATGACATTGTTTTCATCATAACTACCATATCTGAAACTATAAAAGCGTTGCTGCAACCACTGTTTTTGAACCATGTCTTGGTTCATACTAATAGTGAAAACGGACTTCCCTATATAACATTTCTTCTCTGTTTCTGTGCAGAGTGAGTAAGAAATATCTCAAGTGTGATTCATCTTTAGTAGGCCTACTTTTCCAGTCAGAAAACAAAATCATTTATTACCATTGATCAAGTCTTTCCATTAAAAAAAAATGCATTTATATATTTGCACTGCCATTTCTAAACACTCTGCAGCTCTGTCATTTTCAAATACAATCTGATAACTTGGATTGAAGAACTCTGTGTGCCCAAGAAGTTGGCAAGTGGCACAGGTGCCAGGGTAAATTCAGCAGTTCTTCATCACCCAAGTGCTGCTGGGTTTGATCTTCTTGGGACTGATTAAATTAATGAAAGGGAAGCCCATTTAAAAAATCAACCAAAGTACAGTATTTTCTATCTGGAATCTCAAGATTCCTACTCCACCCCTCCTTCCCACAATGAAAAAAAAATTAAAGACCTCTTTCTATACATAAAAGTCAGGGGTGCCCTATATTTCATTACAAAATAAACTATTTCAAGAAACAGGAAAATGATGGAAGTTAAGAGACCCTCATATTATAGCACC
The DNA here is from genome assembly GCF_009761245.1 of Sapajus apella. Lineage (NCBI taxonomy): Eukaryota > Metazoa > Chordata > Mammalia > Primates > Cebidae > Sapajus > Sapajus apella. Next base: position 35,498,709 of record NW_022436950.1, read on the forward strand.
TCATCCCTGCGTAGTGGGTTTAAATTTGCGTTGCAATATTCCCCTTTTCTTAGGCTATTCCCCTGTTTAATTTTTAAACATAATTTATCTATATGGCAATAATGCCAGTAGCTAACATTATATGTTAGGCATGCTACTAAATGTCAGGGACAGGCAGAAACAAAGACAGACTTGGGCCATGCCCTCATGGAGATTATAGTCTAGGAAGAGACATTTGTGACCATTATCTCCATTTTATAGTTGAAGAACTATCATCTTAGGTGGGCAGTGACTTGCCTGAGGCTATTCAACTAGTTACAAGACTTGAACCAAGTCTATGTGCCTCTAAAACCTAAACTCCTCCAACACTTGAATTAACTGAAGCACGAACAAATGGTGAGGGCTGCCAAAGGGCCATTCTTCAAGGTCCCCAGGCATATTCTAGTTGACTCAAACTGGAGGCAGAAAAATATCCATGGTCATTCCAGGGTCAGGCCCTACCCAGACCCATAAGAACTTTGATGATCTCAAAAGACACACTGCAAAATACCTTCCATGTGAATGGACCTCCCATGTACAGGAGCAGCTGAGTCCAGAGTTTTGGAACTCTGAACCCTAAACCACATAAAGTCCCTGTAAAGGAGCTCTCACCAAGGCTCCTTCTGCCTGACACCTTCTGGAAGATTGTCACCCAATGATGGCCACCTCCTCAGCACATGGTAAGTATTTCATCATTCCATTCTGTTCTTCCTCCTTCTGAAGAAGCTTCTTGGGACTCATCCCTCACACTCCAATGGATGCTAACATCCCTTCGTCACAGTTTTCTCACTTCTCCTACGGACACTCTTTTGGCGTCCCACTTTGGATCTCCACACAAACAATAAAGAGACCAACTGTGCAATCCTGAAGCATATGAAACAGGAAAGCTTCTGCCTGCTCTGATTGGAATGAGCTCTTAGACAAATAATCCTTCATAGTACTTAAATAACTCTGCAGTTTTCTTGTTGTTGTCGTCGTTTGAGCCAGAGTCTCACTCTATGGCCCAGCCTGGAGTGCAGCGGAGTGATCTCAGCTCACTGCAGCCTCCACCTCCCAGGTTCAACCAATTCTCATGCCTCAGCCTCCTGAGTAGCTCAGATTACAGGTGCCTGCCACCAGGCCCAGGTAATTTTTGAATTTTTAGTATAGACTGGGTTTCACCATCTTGACCAGGCTAGTCCTGGCCTCAACTGATCTGCCCACCTCGGCCTCCCAAAGTGCTGGGATTACAGGTGCAAGCCACTGCACCAGGTCCCATGGTACTGAAATAATTTTGACATAAAGTGACCTTATTTCCTGACATATTCTTTCTTGGTGTAGGAGAACTATTTTATTCTTTCGAAAGTACCTTGTGAACATTAACACTGAAGTCCCAAACAGGGAGTGAGGAAAGCAAGTTGGTTTACCTGATGTTGCTTTGAGGGAATCCCGCCTTTGATCAAATCCCTTATTTGGTCAAAATGACTAAATATGGTCAGAATTGATATACTAAAAGGAAATTCATAAACTAAAAGGAAAACAGCATTAAATAGGAACTAAGTGGCTCATTTCACGAGTGGGGGACAGTGTTTTAATGTTTTTTAAATATTTGTCTTCCTATCCCTCCCCCAATCTAACTTACCCCATCTAACCCACAGATTACACCCATTTAGCCTAAACACCTATTTAACCAAAAGAAATGATTTTCTAGCCTTTCTTCTCCAACTAAAATGTCCGTGGATACCACACTTTTCTTGACTGAGATGTACAGGTGAGTGAGAAAGGAAAGAGGCTCCCAGAATCCACTCCCTTTTTGTTTTCTACCCCAACTTCTCAGTCAAGTCAATAAATACATAGTAAGTTTGGATGTGGGTCATGGCACTGTAAGACTTGGCCTGCCACAGAAAATCTCTTTTACTTCATTTCAGAGTCTCAAAATGATCTTGATATTTGGTCTAATCACTCAAGAAAAATCGGCATTGGTGGCCTAACAGGGGCCTGAAGTGGCCGGCTGGAGATGAGGCGGTCATTTCCTATCCAGAGCAGTGATGTTGAGCAGATGGGGGCTACCAGCCGGCTGGCTTCTGGATAGGCGTCCATGTCAGGAGCGATAGGCTGCGAAGTCACGCGGCGGGGCGTAGGGCTGGTAGTGCCTGCGGGTAGGCCCAGGGCGGCGGGGAGTCATGTTCATGTAGTCACTGTGCAGAAGCCTGCTCCTCCTACTCCTCATCTGCAGAAAAGAGAAGTGTCAGTATCACTGAGGGACAATGTCAGGGAAGGAGCTCTAAGACTTTGGGGACAACTATTCATGATATTAATTGTCAAATGACAAACACTAACCTTTTTGAGTACTTTGGACTTGGGTAATGACTGATCAAACCTAACTACTGACTCTTCAAAATGAACTTGAACTTGAAAAATCTCAATGAAAGTATTTTAGAGAAATGCATCCCTGTTACTTTCAATGCTATCATTAGACCTGAATTCAAAATGCATACTAATTAACATGTCCACTGTTGATATTTAATATACTCGAAGGCCCTTCCTCCTTTGACTAGGTTAAGCCTAACCCCCATTGCAATCTTCTTACATTAGCATTTGCTTAGCAAGCTGTTTTTCCATAAGTAACCAAAAAGGACCTTCAGCTCCTCCAGAGTTTGGAATAACCACAAGTTTGTAAAGATGGAGTCCATACTAATGGCCATTTACAGTTCTAGACAACTAGTACATTCCTATTTCTTTAGGGGTATGTATTTCTATAAAGACAATAGTGTCACTCCTCTCTCTTCCATAGGCTCAGCTCCCTCAGGATGAATTTCCACCAGGAGTGAGGGAAGTAAGAGCAATAGTTTCACCCACCGTGAATCTGAGCAAAGTTTTTGACTAAGGGTTAGGAGCATCATTTCTGGATCAATGTGATAGTAAATTTTACATTTTTTATAAATGACCCAGAAAATATCAAAAAACAGAAAGCCATCAGATTTCTGGATTCAGAATTCTCTATTATGAAAAAAAGTGCCTAATTCTTGGCACATAGGCTTGATACCTAAGTAGATAGGCTGTACATGAATGACATGATACCTGAATGAATAAATAAGTGAATGATTTCAGCCCTGGTTTTTCTTCCATACCCTCCTGCCTGAGCACTTCACACCTTCCTTGTCAAAGGGGCATGAGTAAGCGCTAAAGAAATGTTTGAAAAACACTGACCCCCATGTTACTAAACACAGCTAACGTGTTTTAAGGCCTCATCTTCTTCAACTGTCAGCAGCATTCTGTACTATTGAGAACTCTCTTCCTTTTGTGATACTATTTCTCTTTGTTATCTACGACATCCCAGTTTTTAACCTACCTGTCTGGCTGCTCCTTCCCTGCCTCCTTTGCAAGCTCTTCCTTCTCTAACCAGATGTTAGAATTTCTCACTGCTTGGTCCTAGGCCTTCTTCTCTACTCTATCCTCTTGCCCTAGGCAACCTCATTCACATTCACAGCTTCAATTATCACCTACTCACCTAAATTTATATCTTTGAACTAAACCTCAAAGGCACTCTAAACTCAACACGTCTAAAATAAAACTCAAGAGTTCTCCCAAATGCTGTTTTTTTTTTACCAGTGTTTCTCATCTGAGTGAATGACACTACCATATATACAGTTGCCCATGACAGACCTCCTAACCTCATCCTTGACGCATCAAGCTCCCTTAGTCCCTGTCCCAGGGGACATTTGGTGAAGTCTAAAGACATTTTGGATCTTCACAATGCAGAGGGATGCTACTGGCATCTACCAGGTAGAGGTCAGAGATGCTGCTAAACATCCTATATTGCACAGGGCAGTCCTCTGCAACAAAGAATTGTCTTGGTTCTACATCCTTTCTGCAAATGAAAGACTAGAGCTGTCTTGAGCACAGGATCATAGCAGGGCAGGGGTGAGGCCAAGGAAATGTCTATCCCCAGATGAGTGTAGAAAACAGCTGGTGATAACCTGGGAAGCATATTTAGTACTTACTCCAACCCTGATGACTCCCTTTGCCAAACCTCCAAGTGTCAGCCTTTGCCTCCAGACACTTAAACCAAACCACAGCTGGTAGAGAGTCCCCAGTAATAAAGGTGTCTTGACTCTCAGGTTCTTCACGTTGCACACAAAGATAATGAAAGGTGTATTGCAGTCAGCTCCCATGCTTATCCCCAAGTGATTGTCAGACGGCGGACTTATTTATTATCACACTAATTCTAAACATAGCAGTGGGATGAAAATGACAAATGCATGACTGGGAACAAACACCATGCAGAACCCACAGTGCCCATGTGCATCGAGCATGTGTGCATATGTGTGCAGGAAGTACCTACCCTATGGGTCTGTGTCATCTCCTTCAACAGTAAACGTCAACAGTAAACGTCAGCTAATGATATGTGATTTCTGAACCCAAAGGAGTATTTCCTCCTTTGCCCTTCTCCCCATGCCACCCTTACCCACTTGTCTCCTGGGAATAGCAGAACACAGGGCATACGCAAGGTAGTCTACTTAAGTACATGGTCTTCAAAAAGCTAGTGGATTATTATAAAAAGCAGACACTACCTGTCCACATACTATTCACATTCCTCACATTGTGATCCGCAGTGGGGAACATAATGTTTTTAAAAATATTCCTTTAGACTAGGAAAAGGGGCAGCTTTACCAGCACAGCTGCTTAAGTGGAGAACTGAAAGACAATGACAGGTGCTGGTCTGTGGCAGCTTGACCAAAGGGAGTTCTTTATCTATTCAAATGTCAACATCAGGTCAAGAACTGAGACAGAATCTGCAGCTGCTCCCACAAACCCACGCAGCCTAGAAACCCACTCAACCTAGAACTGCCTACAGTAGCATATCGTAGGCCCTCAGGAAGTTCTGGAAAACAGCAACTTTCATCAAGGCATGCTGCAGACCAGCCAAAAATAGGATCTCAGCAAATTACTGAGGAAATAGCTAAACTCCAGGGATCCATAATGGCCTAGATGCCCAGCTCAGCAATGTACTTGTTGCTTAAACAGCAACAGCAGAAAAAGATGACCCCAGAGTAAAAATACTATGTTATTCAATGAAACATAAACAGACTTGTACTTATACTCTTTTGATAAGACAGTACAAAGACCCAGGTGTGAGATGCAGATAAAATGGCAGTTCTTACTGGGTAACCGAACTGACTACAAGAGGCCACAAATGACAAGACTGCCCAATTCGCAGGGAATCTGTAAGACAGAGTAAAACAAAATAATTTTTTTTAAGTCAAAGCAAGATGAACCCCACTAGGAATTAGTAGTGCTGCCAAGGAGAAACCCCCAGAGTGTCCATGGTGTGTCTGAGTAGAAAGTGAACGGTTTAAACTCACTGAAAGTGAGAAGCTGCTTTTGTCCCTTTGGGTGACTCAGGCCACTCGGTAAATTGATGTCTCATTATACTAACTGACATTCTAATGCATATTTAGAATAAGTTTTCAATAATGAGCAGTGTCCTCTGGCCACTGAAGGTTAAAGTCGTTCCCAAAACTACTTTCTGCAGAGCTAGTAAATTACCTTGACCTAGGTCAGCATGTCACAGGGAAGTGCCTTTCCTAGAGGAGTACCCAAAGGGCCACTGCACCTGGCCTTTAAGTTAGGAAGTTGAGATTCCCAATGAAAGGATTGAAAAGCCATATGGTAGGCATAAAAGCCAATGGCCAGAGACTAGGAAGAAACAAGAACTAAGAATTCTAAGAATTCTAAAATTATCAGCAAACACCACAGAGGATCAAAGCTAGAAGGTAAATTGGATGAAGACACCAAGATCTGGAAAGATGAAAGTCAACTAGCATCAGAGGCAGAATTCAGGCAATATTTTACAATACCAATCCCCATCTTAAGCGCTGGGCAAGCCAGGCAAATTCCAAAGATGATACCTTTTATGAGAAATTTCCAGGAACAAGCAAGCACTTTGTGTTCTACCCTGCAGCAAGTACAGATTAGGCAACAGGCAGCCTGACAAATGTCCATCTGAGCCCTGGGGTCGTCTGAACTGCAAGGACCATGTGGGGAACAATTGAAAGGTAAACTTCAGCAATAGGCCAAGAAAAGTCTAAAAGAATCTAAGAATGGATAATGGGAAGCCATAACTGTGGAGCCAGGTCTGTACCCCCAGTCACCAAGCTGATAGTAAACAGGATGGCTTCACATGGTATGGCTTTCAGAAATCACTGACCCATCTATGAATTAGGGAAATATATGGATTATGCCTTAAAGATGAGTATCATACTTCAGATAGACTCATTTAAATCCTTAATCTGACCTCTCTGGAGGTTATCAATTCATCAATCCAATAAGCATTCATTAGCACCAAATGTACTTAATATCAAATGGAGAATATCAAGAGAAATAGTCTTTTATCCTTGAAGAGAATATATTTTTCATTGAATAAGTGACTCATACATGCATGTAACTTCTAGAAAAAAATTCAAAGACAACATGGAGTCAATACGTGAGGTATTTTCTACCATACTGTGTGCAAAAGAAGTTTCCCAGTAAGAAAAACATTGTCACTCAGGGATCCATTCTTAACTGTAGACACCTTCATCAAAATGTGTTCAAACCTAGGCCAAAAATTCAATGTTGAGGAAAGTAAAGAAAAACACACCACATTTATTACATAAACATTTGCAAAAGTTGGTACTTCAATTCAGTGGTGAGAGCTCAGAAAATTCTAACTCCCATTATAGTTTCATAATGACAGCACCGTACTTGGCCTCACACAATTCAACTACTTCAGAAGAGAAAAAATGTGACTCAGATAAACAGATGTAGTTTCTTTGCTAGGTTTGAATACACGATTTCAGTAGCCAAGTTTCTCAGGATTTTTGATCAAGCCAACATTGTACATTGGCTTTAGTTGCCTAGCTTCCCAAGTTGCCTAGCTGTTTATACATGCATACGCATTATCACTGTTTTATGTGTCATAATTACATCGCAAAATGCGGAGAAGAAAGATAACTGCTCCTAATCCCCCCACCCTAATTTGCCCATTTAGCTTCTTATTCTGTCTGGCCACCTACTCAGTGCCTTCTGGGAAATCTAACTCATATCAGATTTTTAGCTCAGATAAAGTTGAACAGGCTAGAAGAAAACCTACTCATGTATGGGGAAAAGAAAATAATCATCATCATATATTAAACAGAAAATAAACCACATAGGCAAACTTCTTGAATATGTTCAGATTGCATGTGCAGTGGAAACGTTACATAAAAGCAGTGCTGCTTCTCTTACCCAGAAAACACTAAGGGCCACTGTTACTAGCAAGCTGTAGGAAGCCAGGACTCCACCAACCACTGCCAGTGCCCAGAAGGGCTGAGAAGGTCCAGAAAATGAGGGACCTGGACAAAGGTGTTTCCCTGAAAAATAAAATAGAGTGGATTAAATGATACAGGAATCGCAATTGAGTACATTTCCTTCCTTGCGAACGTCAGAGAAAAATGTGAAAGAAATAAAAATATTTAAAATACCATCAGCTTAGAGTACATAGATTTCTGCTTTGAGACTCACCCAACCCCACCACTGACCATGAGCTGGTCAGTTGTCATGACTACAGTTGAAAGCCATTACTTTAGGATAGTACACTGGAGACTTGTGTTCACTTGACTCTGTGGAATCTACTGTGTGATTCAAAATGGTAGCTTCCAATGGCCTTAACCTAACTTCACCCCTTTCTTCCATCAGAAGATAGTTAATCAGGACCTGAAACTACATCCTTGGAATAAGTTGAATAAAATACATGTTTTCAAGCCTTAAAAAAATCATCAGCCTAATATGGTAGTAGAACACTGGACTGGTAATCAGAAGATAAATTTCTAGCTCCAAGTCCATCTAATAGATTATATGATGATGAACAAGTAGCTTTATATCTTTGGGAATCGAAAGGAGATGAGAAGGAACCTGTAGAGTTCTATTCAAAATTAGAGAAAATTAGAACTAGAAAGCATACCAATAATCCTCTAGTCCACTGATTTTCAATTATAGCTGCACATTAAACTATCTGAGGAAGTTTGAAAATATAACAAAGTCCAGCACCCCTTCCTCAACCCATATCAATTACATCAGAATCTCAATGTCTGGAACTAGGCATTGATATTTCCTTTAAAACCTACTCAAATGTATAATATGCAGACAGGATTGAAAATTACTAAGTACAGGATCATTGGTGTCCTTCCCAGTTCTACTATAAATGACATATTATGGGTTTATGTATGTATACATATATGTAAAATACTATCTTAAAGTAGTAGTATCATTCATATAGGAAAAAATATTTCACTCTTAGCTACAAGCAAAATAGCATAATTGTTTAACCTTTGACCTGATACAATTAAAATATTCTGCTTGGACATTGTAGATATTAGAAATCTAAATGGGACTCAGCAAACAAAATATTCACACATTAATTGTCTCTATTTTGCCAGAACACAAAAGCTAATCTGCCACATTAAGTTAATGGTTCTTTCCTTATTTAGTATCCTATTTTTCATCAGCATGGCTCTGTTCCAGCATAGAAGAAAAACCATTAATTGGCATTATGCTAGGATTCGATATAAAACTGAACATATATTTTTCTTATTAGCATTCCACAAAAGGGGAAAGCTATGACATATACACAAAGTATGCCAAAAAAATCAAATTTTACTTGTTGCTATCAATAAATGATATTATTTTGAGTTGGGAATCATGATTTTTCTCCCCACCATTTAGAGAGAACATAACATCAGCAAAACCTTGGTAGACTTATGTTCACTAATTCACGAATACTGCTTAATAATTGTATTGAGTTTTTGACTATGAAAATGTTAAGTGACTTATCCAAGATCGCAGAGTTGATTAATAGCAAATTTCATGTCCCCTGGTTTCTAGTTCAGCATTCTTTGTATGTTTAAGAAAATGGAAAGGTACTTTTACAGAGGAAAATTATGGACCCCAAAAAAAGAATTACTTAGAAATAGAACTGAGTCTTCCTGAGTCTTAACCCATTAGATCCAGCTGTTACTTGAAGGCACCTGTGCTTACATTTTAATGGTAACCATTTTTCTGCCATGACCCACTCGAATGGAGAAAAATGAATGATCTAGTCCCACATGCTGCAACTTTATCACTTACTCTCCCACTCAATGTCAGCAAAGGAAAATAAAGATATTCAAAATATAACCTTGAAACTCTACAGTAAAAGGAAAAAACTTTCTGAAAACATTATTTGTCTTTGTTAGTATCAAATCACTTAGGCCTTATTCAACCCTACCACTGATCAAGACCTAGTTTTCTGGACTGCATTTGAAAACCATCACTTTAGGGTGGTATACTGGTAAAGTTATATGTTACCTTTCACGTGGATAATGGTTCCATTGCTCTTCTCGCTGTCTAGGTAAGGAGGAGGATACATGATTTCAATTTTGCAGAAGTAAATATCTGTTTGGTTAACATACAAATTCTGGAGGTAGAATGTCACTGATTCATTCCCCAATTTCCCATCACAGTTGAACCCCGTAGCTGAGTGAACCTGAAGCAACTGGGAGTAATTCCCATGCACAACACAGACTTGGACAGCACTATCCACTCCTTTATGAAGGGATGCCTGGAACTGCCTTGAGAAGAGATTGCAGGAATACTTGCAGGTAAGGTTGACCGCGTTGTCATATGCCTCAAGCATGGGCGACTGTTTCACCAAAATCTTGTTTCCTGGGGAAAAAAATCATTTGCTTATAACAAGAATATAAGGATAATTTTTATTCCTGCAAGCAAAATGTATTAATTAACTAAATGAACAGATCTCCAGCAAAGGTTTTCTCTTGGCAGAAAATGTAGGACCTCTTGGGGGGATAATTATACAGAGAGTTCAAAAGTTAACATTTTGATATTATTTTCGTCCTCTTTTGAATGGAACAACGGAGCATGTTTTCACCTGGAAGGCAGCACACAACTTTCCGTTGGCAATGAGCACCACAGCCATGCACTCACAATTTTCCTAAGACATTAATATTAATTATGCATTGGGCCAATTTCCTGATGGAATGATACACTTGGAGGGAGTTTTATTGCCTGACACAGACACGCAAATAGATTTGTTTGTTTGTTTGTTCGGTTGGTTGGTTGGTTAGTTTTTGAAACAGTCTTGCTCTGTTACCCAGGCTGGAGTGCAGTGGTGCAATCTTGGCTCACTGCAACCTCCACCACCCAAATTCAAACAATTCTCCTGCCTCAGCCTCCTGAGTAGCTGGGATTACAGGCATGCACCACTACGCCTGGATAATTTTTATATATTTTTAGTATAGACAGGGTTTCACCATGTTAGCTAGGCTGGTCTCAAACTCCTAGCCTCAAGTGATCCACCCGCCTCAGCATCCCAAAGTGCTGGAATTATAGGTATAAACCACCACGCCCAGTCTACAAATAGATTTGTTTTTAAGTTGTGATATGGGATTTTGTAAAGGAATTAAAATATTTTGAAACATTTTTACTTTATTTATTGCCCATTCCAAGAGTGGGATGAAGAGATAAGAAAAAATGTAACCCAAAAGTTTGCTTTAATTTGTTTTCCACACCAAATTCATAGAATAGCCTCCTCAAGAAATTCATAGATTTATGCCCTTAAATCATAAAAGGTGAAAGAGTCTTACAGGAGTTATCTCTCTGGTCCATCATCTACCTTTACTCCTATCCCAATAAAACATCAAAGAACCTGGAGACCATTTAGTTCAATCTTTAAAAGCACAGAAACTGAAACTAGGTTATCAACTCCATAAGGGAAGAGAACACATTGTCTCGTTTCCCATGGTATCCCCATTGCTGGCACATGACAGTATTATATCTGTTTTTTTCTTTTTCCTAATGACTGTATAAGGCCTAGAAACATTAGCTGGTTTGTCTAAAGTCACCAAACAAATGGTGAGCAAAGCCAGAACTAAAACCCAAGTTGTCTACAACCATCTGAGAAATAGAACACTGAAGCACTGAGAATCAACTTTGCAACCAAGAGAACTTCCAAAATGTTTCTACAACAACTAACCACTTTGTGTCTTTGATTCAAATTTCAATACAAACAAAAGCATTTTTTTGCTATTGTTTGGGTTATGCTAATAATTATTTACCTACTTGCATTTTCTTTATTTGAAACAACATCTCATATACCCACACCAAAGAGCCAAATAGAATCAGATTTATTTTCAAATGCAATTTACAGTTTCACTGAATTTGAATTCATACACACAGGTGTTTTGTTTTTGTTTTGCCAAGAAGGGACTGGAAGAGAACTAAATTAATAGTAGCTTTTTGTCTCCTACATAATCAACAATGCTGGCAGGCATGATGGCTCACACCTTTGTGATCCTAGCACTTTGGGAGGCCAAGGTGGGAAGATTGCTTGAACCCAGGAGTTCAACACCAGACTGGGCAACATAGCAAGCCCCATCTCTACAAAATTCTTTTTTAAAAAATCTATGCTGTTTATATCAAAAACTTTAAAATGAAAAAATACCTGTGCTCAGGTCCTCCCACTTCTGGAAATTCTGATTTAATTGGTCTAGGCTGGGGAGACAGGTGGAGAAGGATTAAGTTTTTTTATTTTAGATAATAACTTTATTGAGGTATAATTCAGTTACTATAAAGTATGCTGTCTTAAAGTGTAAAATTCAGAGATTTTTAAAACATATTCACAAAGTTATGAATGAATCACCACTATCTGATTCCATAATATTTTCATTACTCCAAAAAGAATTACCATGGTCATTTACCATCACCCCACTTCCTCCCTCCCTTAAATCCCTGGAAACCACTAATCTACTTTGGTCCTATGAATTTGCCTACTCTGGACCTTTTTAATAAATAGAATCATACAATATATGGCTTTTTGTGTCTGGATTCTTTCACTTACCACAATGTTTTCAAGGTTCACTCATGTTGTAGCATGCATCAGAACTTCATCACTCTTTATGGTCAAATAATATTCCATTGTATTTTCCATTCACCACTTTTTGGCTTCTATGAATAACGCTGCTGTGAGCATTTGCATACAGATTTTTATGTGGACATATGTTTTCAGCTCCCTTAGGTATTTAGCAGGAGCGAAATTGCTGGATCATAAACTCCATGTTTAACTTTTTGAGCAATTGTCAAACTGTTTCCAAGGCAACTGCACCATCGTGCATTCTCACTAGCAGTGAATGAGGACTCCACTTTATCCTTATCCTTGTCCACACTTGTTATTGTCCATCTTTTCTATTATAGCCATCCTGGTGGGCATGAAGTGATACCTCATCATGGTTTGATTTGCATTACTCTAATAACTAATGGTATTATTTATCTTTTCATGTGTTTATTAACCATTGGCCTATTCTTTTTAGAGAAATGTCTATTCAGATCATTTGCCCGTTTATTAACTAGTTAAGTTATTTATCTTTTTCTTATTGAATTATAGAGTTATTTATACATTTGTTATACTTTTTTCTTTGACAGAGTCTCATTCTGTCATCTAGGCTGGAGTGCAGTGGCATGATCTTGGCTCACTGTAACCTCTGCCGCCTGGGATCAAGCGATTTTCCTGCCTCAACCTCCCAAGTAGCTAGAATTGGAGGTGCCCACCACCACCCCCGTTGATTTTTTTATTTTTAGTAGAGATGGGATTTCTCCATGTGGGCCAGGCTGGTCTCAAACTCCCGACCTCAGGTGATCCTCCTGTCTCAGCCTTGATACAAGTTTCTTATCAGATATGTAATATGCAAATATTTCCCTCATTCTGTGAATTGTCTTTTATATCGTCTTAAAATTTTCCCCACTTGATTCTATTATTCAACTGTGTTAAAAGCTACTATGGCCTAGTGGAAATCTAAAAGCCTTCAGTTTTCCAAGGCTAATTAAATCAGGTATAGGACCTGGGTATAGGACCCAGGTATCCATTCATATTTTTTTTAAGTTTATCTAGTAATTCTAGAGATGGCAGTCAAGTTTGAGAACCAGTGGTGTAACAAAGGAAAACTAACTTCTTACCCTCAAATAGGCCTCCACAGGCTTTTCCAACATCATTTCCTCAAAGCAAAACCCTCCTAATTAGGCAGATCATTTAAGCCAATATCCCAGGAACACACTGTGAGCGTTCCTACCTCCAAGTGTTGTCTACTAACTCCTTGGCACAGAGCACCACTCCCTTCTCAGGTCTCAAAATGATTACTGTCGATATTGCTCACTTGACAGTTGGTCGAGTTCTACCTTTTGAACAACTCTTGTTTCACATGCTTCAATTTGCTTAGCTTTGAATTCATGTGCATTTCCCCTAGGCCCCTGGTTTCCAGCCTCTTGGCAGAAAAGACCACATACTATGCTTCTTTCCCTAATGCAGTATGACTAATAGACTCTCATCAAATAATTGTTAGAGTGAAAGATGGTTGATCCGACCGTACTATTGTCATCGGCAGTTAGGTCTGACTACCATCTCATTAAATCCTTTTTCAAAACCTATGTCAACAACTTTAACATCACTTATGATTTGTTCCACAAATATTTTGCAAAAGCACTGAAAACTAAACATGCTAAGAATCCAAAAGTTCAACCTATCTTAATACAAACATCCAATTTGTGTGTTGTTGTTGCTTTTGATTTGTTTGTTTCCTTTTTTTACTTAGAAGGAGTCAATAGGTCAGTTCTGATTGGAAGAGCAACCAGCTCCAGCAAGAAATGCCAGTACCTCCCCTCCTTTTCAGAGAGTGCAGGTTAGGCCTTTATATTTCTGCTTGCTCACCAAACTCCCCAATTGTGTTTCTGTTGCTAATGATTTGGCTTCTGTTTTAATGCACATTCAAATTCTTCCTGATCTGCCTTTGTGAGCTGATATAAAGACAAAGATGAGAATGAGAATAGGACTTCTTTATGGGGATAAAAAAGCAAGTGTGGGCTGGAGAGAAATCCCAGATGACTCCCCAGTTTGACTCCCTCTCCCAGCACCCACAGTGAGGTGGAGAGAAGAAAGGGAGTGGGAGGAAGGAAGAAAAGCTATGGCATCTTGAGTCCAGTGGTTTGCTGAATACGTCTTGTCTAACTTAGGGTGTGACATGCTCCTAATATGCACCTGGGAGAGAAGAATTGATTTCCCAAAAATGAATGGCACTCAATTCCTGGCCCTTGGCAGCTCACGATCTGGTGGGGAAGAAAGATATAAATAGACCCTACTTTAAACACAGTGACGTCATGATCTGCACAAAGCTTCTGGGGGCAACTGGGAAACCAGCTAACGGATCTCCAGAGATGACTGTTTACCTGAGTCCTGAAGGATTATACATACATGGATTTGACCAACTTTTACTAAGTAAAAGTTAGCAGGGCTAAGATGTGTCTTTGTATTGGGGACTGGGGTAAGGTGGAAGAGTGTGTGTTTAGGCTGAGGGTGAGTTAGGGAGCTGTGGGGAGGATAAGACAAAGAGAGAAAAAGAGCAGTCTGAGCAATGGAGATGAGGAGGGTAAGAAAGAGTGTGGCAGATGTGGGGGATTATAGCTACCTCCGTTTTGCTGGTCCATGAGTTATGAAAGACAAGATTGTCAAAGCAAGTATAGTTCATGCCATTAGAGAGCTTGAGCTCTCTTCTGCAGGTGACGAAGATCTATTGAAGGCTTTTAGGCAGAAAAGTGATGCACATGACTTTTCATTTGATATAGGTCACTTTAGCAACAATGTGGAAGGTAACTTTGACGGATGCAAGAGTGAAAACATGTAGACCAGTTAGGATACAGTTGCAGTAGTCTAGTCAAGAGGTGATAAGAGACTTGGCTATGGTTTGAAAGAAGTGAATAAACTCGAGAAATATTTATAGGCTACACTTTGCAAAACTCAACATTGGCTTAGACGTGGTAAGTGACAAAGAAGGAGGAGTTAAAAAATGGCTGTGCTTAGGCCACACAGACCAACCAGCAACTGTTTTCCCTTTGCCCCAAATCTCTTTTCACTCATCTCTTCTTCATTACAAGACCACAATAGGCAGCTCGGAAATCGAGGTGCAGTTTGGACATCTGGGACATGAAGAAGACATTCTTCCAAACTGTGTTATCATTGCAAAGAAAATACAAATTAGTTCAAAGTTTACTGAGAACACAGTGGACTCTTAGCAGCTTATTTCAGTATTTGCTGTTTTTCAGAAGGCAGAAGCAGCAATCCTTCTCTCCTGAAACTATTTTTCCTTCACAAGGCATAATTTAGTGAGATAACTAGAAGATAGATTTTCCTTTTGTCCATCATGGGGACTCCAGATTTCAACCTCAGCATTGTTGAGACTGATTGGATCTCTCTTGAACCTATTCTACTTCAGCACTACAGATTGAGCACTTTCTCAGGGAGGAGCAATGCAAGGCCCCATTGTCTAGGCTGGCTGTTACATATTCAATATTCTCTTGGTTGATGGCATGTCCGCTGAGCAAGGAAACAAAAAATGCTTTACTTTGTGACTCTTTGTCCTAAGATTTTGCTGGGAAAGAGCTTGAAAACTATGGGTTTTCAATAAGGCCATTTGATGAAAAGCCATCCAATTTATTGATTATGTTTACTTTCCTCCCTCTTCTTTGTCAACATAGATCATTTTTAAATTAGCTGTCTCTCAAACATAGATACTATGCTTGAAATAGTTTGCTTACTATGTGTTAATACGTAGCTAACAGCCTCCCAATTTAGAGTTCAAGCTGAGTTCAAGGTGGCTGATAAAATCTCTTGTTTA
The DNA here is from genome assembly GCF_009761245.1 of Sapajus apella. Lineage (NCBI taxonomy): Eukaryota > Metazoa > Chordata > Mammalia > Primates > Cebidae > Sapajus > Sapajus apella. Next base: position 35,514,440 of record NW_022436950.1, read on the forward strand.
TCAATATTTATATCCTTATAACATTTGGTCCCACCTTGGTTCATGTCAACAATTCAGACAAGCCCAAATGGGAAACTATCTCATAGGATCTCAAAATCTATTTCTGCTTTGTGAGACGCTAAATGAAAGAAATTTACTTTTGGTGCTAGAAAAAGATAACCAGTGACTCTAAGTGATACTGAGTATGTGTGATCATTATGACTTCAAGTAAACACAATAATTCTCATTTCTCTTATTTTCTTTTAAAATGGGGCACGTGTAAAAATACACACCCCTTGCTCAATGACAGTGAAGTAAAAGCATGGAGAACTCAAAGTAGCTGATAATCAGAATATCAGATGACATTTGGCTTTGATATGTATTTTGGTTCTCTGAGTTTTTGAAAATCCATAGTACTTCAAATAATGTAAGGACATATTATAAATGTAAGGACATATCGCAAATGTAAGGACATATCTAGACTCAGAAGAAACCCAAATATTTAGCTCCCTCATCGTAACTTTTGTTTGATCCAGTTCATGCTAGCAGTGGAAAGGATTCTTCTTAGGCTACTTGGGTATTAGCAGACCTAGCCCTTTTCCTATGAATATTTGATTTTCCATCTTGTGAGTATTCAGGTAAGGTCTACCTAGGTCAAACCTACTAGGTTAGAAGAAACATTGTCAACCCATCCATTTTCTTTGCTTACGTTATCAAAAGATTCGCCTGACTGACATGTCTCTAACTGAATTGACAAGTTGTTTTGATGATGAATTTAGTGCTTTGCTTTTCAAAGGCTTTCCTAGCAGCTAAACCAGCTAAAGGTGTGGAGACAGGAAGCACTAACCTCAAACCTCTTTCCCTCACAGCTCCTGCTTAACAGGCAACATGAAGAGTGAGATCGGAGGTGAGAAGGTACTTATCTGCTGCTTGTGAGCAAGGCAGTGAGAGCTAAAAGATTTCCCACAGATAATTTGTGAATCTTGTCACACAGCCGACTTCAGGAAAATTGAAACTTGCTTGAACTTCCATGAAAATGGCAGTGGGTGGTGGGGAAGCTTGGTTTCAAAAACAAAAAACAAAAACTTGCCGTTTACACCTCTTATAAACGGATCAATTACCATATTTAGTAACCAGGTCAACCCTCTGCACAGATGGGGTAGTAACCATCTCTAAGGTGTGGCTCCCAGCGTCAAAGAACCCTGACCTTAAAAGGACCCTCCCACCAGCTCAGTTAATGCTTAGATTTCCAAAGAAAATGAAGCCTAAAATGCAATATGGGAAACACATTGGCTTAAATGAGTAACTATGGCTTACATTCACAGGGCTATAAAATGCTGTCTATTATTTTATCTCATCTGAACTCTATATTCAACTGTGAAGTAAATAGACAGGACAGTCATCCTTATGCCTGTTTTACAGATGGGGAAACTGAGGTCAAAGAGGTAGGTGAGTTGTCCAAGGTTACAGGAAATATAAATGATCCTTGAGATTAAAGCTCATGCCTCATGATTTCTAATCTATTGTTCATTTCCCTCTGCCATGTTGCATCAAAATTTCAACACAATTTCAGTGGTTGGTTCTAGATCCTCTCAAAGTTGGACTTGATAGGGAGGATGGTACTAGATGTCTGGAGTGAGGGTTAGGGAAGAGATTACCATTAAGTAGGGGAGTAAATTGAATGGGAAGAGGACTAGAACAAAATAAATGTCATTTTCCCCACCATTTTATTAGAGTCTTATCCTGCAAAAAAAAAAAAAAAACCTCAACTGGAAGGAAACTTGGAGATGATCTACGCCAATCCTTTATTTTAAAGAAGGGGCCACTGGGGTGGGGACGGGGAAAAAGAAGTAAATGACTTTTCAAACAAGGTCACACAAATAATGGAAGAGCTAAGATGCAATTTATTTATTTAGGCATCTAGGAGTAATGTTTTAAATCATAAATGGACATAAACACAACTTTGTTCATTCAGCAAGACTGAATTTATTTCATGCTTATATCTAGAAAAAGTATGTTTCTGAACTTTTTTTGCATCTAATGCTAATATACAAAACATTTTGCTTATAATTTCAAAGACTTCCTGAAGGTCATAGATGGATCTCAGATAAGGCCTGCAGACAACATGATCACATCAAATGCATCTTATAAATTATTACTGATGCACAAGTAATAATTATACCACTGAAATCCTCCATTCTAGCTTACCAAAGTGTACAAAAGGGATTGAACATAGACATGAGTCAACACATAATGTCACTTTTCAGTCTGAACTTCACTAGGAAAATCCTTAACTTCAGGGCTCTGCGAATTACATTTGTCATGTTTAAGTTGATGATACTCTTATCTTTCCTTTTTTTTATCGTAGCACCATAGAGAAATAAAATGGCACATAGACACTGGTGAAGCGGAGAGTAAAGTCAGCAGCACTCAAGACTGGAATATGTACTGGGAAGCTAAAGAAGCAGAGAGCTGGAATACACATTTAATTAGCTATGTGATTTTCCTCCGGAACTTTTAAGAACTTTATCAGGTTCCATTTACGCACATCATAGACTTTCTTTTGCAGTTGAAAAATCAGGTTGTAAGATCCTAATCATCTCGTTTCCTTTTTAAAATTCTGACTGAACAGAATTTAACGTGTTAGGTAAGAACTGAAAAAAATGAAAGCTTCTATTTTCAGCCATCTTGCCCTATGATATTTGTGAGCAAACTGTGTGAAGGTGACGCTGATTTCCCTGGCACAGAAAAGCACCTCCCTCCTGACCACAGAGCTGGTTAGGTTACTGTAACTTTCCTTTGAGTACATTTCCTGTTCAGGCCCAGGATGCCCTTCAACACGTGATCATCTGACCACTGGCTCCTTTTCTGGCTCTGGAAGGGGAAGGTTCCCCCACAAGATAACCCGGTGGTTGCTCAGGAAACTTTGAGACAAACTGTGCTCCCTGAGAAGAAAGGGGGACTCAATAGTCTATGGCTCTGATAACCTTAGCTGGTGGCCTGGCTTCCTTCTGATAAGAGAAAGAGGAGTACAAAACATTCACCAGACTGTAGCACCTTTCACCATCCTCTTTGAGCTTCATGAGCTACCGTGCTTTGAATGGACCCAGCCTTTCTCTCCCAGAAATTCATGTTAAAAGGAAAAAATGGCTGGGCGTGGTGGCTCATGCTTATAATTCCAGCACTTTGGGAGGCTGAGGTGGGAGGATCACTTAAGGTCAACAATTCGAGACCAGCCTGGCCAACATGGTAAAACCCCGTCTCTACTAAAAATACAAAAATTAGCCAGGCATGGTGGCAGGTGCCTGTAATCCCAGCTATTCAGGAGGCTGAGGCAAGAAAATCACTTGAATCGAGGAAGTGGAGGTTGCAGTGGGCTGAGATCACGCCACTGCACTCCAGCCTGGGTGACAGAGCAAGACTCCATATATTAAAAAAAAAAAAAAAAAAAAAGAAAAAAGAAAAAATGGTAGTAATAATGGTAATAATGCAGGTTATGGCTTAAAAATAATTCTGTGGTCATTTCACCTAGTTTTCTGTTGACTATTATCTTGGAACTCTTCCCATTTTCACAAGAAATGAAGATGTAAGGAAAGTCTCTTCACAAAAAAAAGGTGGAGGGCTTTGAATAAGCATCATAAACATGTATATGTAGTTGTCCTCTGGTATCTATGGGGCATTGGTTCCAGGACCCCTGCAGATACCAAAATCCATGGATGCTCAAGTCATGCAGTTGTTGGTTTTCTGTATCCATAGATTCTGCATCCCACAAATACTGTTTTTGATCCATGTTTGATTGAATCCACATATGCATAACCCATAGATACGGAGGACCGACTATATGTTGTCTTGTTCAAGATCCCAAATGGAAACAGATGGCACACACAAATTTGGGCAAGAGTAGAGGATCATTTATGAAAGGACTGTTGGCAAAGGTGTGGTGACAGCAGAACCAAAAGGAATAGCTCCAGAGCCTGTGACTTGCAGCAGCAGAATTATGAACACCATCAGGTCTAAAGAAGCCAGGGGAGAGTAAAGTCACCAGAACCAGAAGGAAAGAGAGTTGTGTAGAGGAGGCCACCATGACAGAAGCAATACTTCCATCAAGGGAAGCAGACCAAGCAACCAGCCTTGGCCAAGGTTGTGTATGTCACAACTATCAGTTATATCAAGCACATCAACTCTTCTTGACAGAAAGTATGGTTTTAAAACAAAATCTAAATAGGTTTTAGTTTGAACAAGGACAAATGATTATAGGTAACAATAGAAATAGAAGCCTGATTAATAAATTTACTAAAGGCCTGGCACAGCGGATCACATTTGTAATCCTAGCACTGTGAAAGGCTGATGCAGGTGGATCGCTTGAGCCCAGGAGTTGGAGACTAGCTTGGGGAACATGACCAGACCCCATCTCTACAAAAAATACAAAAATTAGCTGGGTGTAGGTGTAACTGGGTGTGGTGGCATGTGCCTGTAGTCCCAGCTACTTGGGAGGCTGAGGTGGGAGGATCACTTGAGCCCAGGAGATCAAGGCTGCAGTGAGTCGTGATCGCACCACTGCACTCCAGCCTGAGCAACAAAGTGAGACCCCATCTCAAATAAATAAATAATTTACTAAACAAGTTGCTTTTTGTCAGCACTAATCTAGGCCCACCTTTACCCTTTATTTGTGTTCTTACACAGGCAGACACTATAATGGAGAGGACACTTGTCCTTGTCCTTTTAAAAAATTATTGTGGGCTGGGTGTGGTGGCTTATGCCGGTAATCCCAGCACTTTGGGAGTCCGAGGGGGGTGGATCAACGAAGTCAGGAGTTCAAGACAAGCCTGGCCAAGATGGTGAAACCCTGTCTCTACTAAAAATACAAAAATTAGTTGGGCGTGGTGGCGGCCACCTGTGATCTCAGCTACTTGGGAGGCTGAGGCAGAGGACTGCATAACCCTTGAAGGCGGAGGTTGCAGTGAGCCAAGATTGTGCGACTGCACTCCAGCCTGGGGACAGAGTGAGACTCCATTTCAAAAAATATATATATTGTGCCACATGTAACTGTCAGAAAGTAACTCAAAGGTCAGATAGTTCAATAGCAAAAAGTTCCATCTGAGCACCAAGACCTAAGGTGTTCATTTTTGAGAGGGAAAAGTTATCAAAAACAATCAATGAGTACTTTCTGAAAAGAAATTTTGATGTGTCAGAGAATTGTTCTTCGGTAGTCTGACTTCTGCTGTGACAGTGTCAATCATTCATTGATTCATCAAATAAGTAAGGGACCTAATGTACTTGGTTCTTAGGAGATGGGAAAATGTAAAAGACAGAGCTGTTTTATCCTAATGTTTCATTCTAGGAGAAATCCTAAGGCAGGTACACAGTCACCTACTCTCCAAAGCCATCTGTGGTACATGAACCCTATAAAGGGTCATTGATAGTCACATGAAAGAGGTCTTGTTTTCAGACAGGATGATTCTGGAGGCTTTTGTTGAGACTTGGCATTTAGCTGGGACACAAGGTCTGGGGGAAATTTAGACAGGTTAAGATTTGAGAGTTTATTGGGGACTGACAGAACATTCTGTTTATGTAGGAGGGAAACAAGTGAAGATGGCTGGTACCAGTCATGGGGAGCCTTAAATGCCAAGAAAATGCACATGGATTTTACCAGAAAGGCCATGGGATATGCTGAAGATGTCTGAGTTGAGAATGATGTGGCATATGCTACTTTGGGAAGGTTAGCACAGCCTTGAGGAGTGCAGCAAGCAATCTTGGCTGCCCTTGGCTTTGAGCAAGGGAAGAGCTGAGGCAGAGACCAATCAGGAGGCTGATGCAATAGCACTGATGTAAGTTCATAAGGCCTGAGCTGCAGAGGTGGAAGCTGGTATGAAAGGGTCAGACAAGCTATTGGTGCTTAGTTTTACAGACTGATGGTGAACAGGAATGGAAACTGACATGGAGTTCATGCGCTGGGTAAGAAGAGTGTGAGTGGAGGCATCATTGACAAAATGAAGTAAGTTAAGAGGAAATTTGTTCATCCTGAATGAAAGATCCAGAAGGAGTTAGAAGTATAGGACTAGAGTTCGAGGAAGCCAGTCAGGGACAGAAATGAATATTGGGAAGTTCATATTTGTTAGGATGACAGTTAAAATTAAAATTGCTAAAAACCATCACCTGAGCTGTAATCCACCCTTACCACTCAGAGACACCAGCCAGCAATGCAGGATATGAGTGCTCTGGGACCAAAACTTTCTAAACTCAAAGCAACATAAACTCAGGTGCAGCGTGACCCAGTCCCTACCGTTCACAAGTCAGGTCTGCAATTTTCCTCTGATCTCCTAATGGTAGAAGGACAATCGAAGGGGACAACTTAGGAAGAGCCCCTTAACTTACATGAACATGGAACCCATACGAAGAGCCACCATACAACTCCCCAAATCAAATCTCACTGTCCTAAAATGTTGCCTGTTGGAGGTAACCAGGGAATTATGGCTTTCTGTACATATTATTATTACAGTAATTCAGTTAATGGATCAAAAGAAAACCCACAGGTATAAAGAGACTTCCTTTATTAATATATTGTTTTCTAAATATATGTTTTAGTCTAGTAACCAAATTTGAGAATCATATTTTCCTCCTGAGCCTCATTCAAAACAACTCTGTAATGAAGACAACAGTATATTTTTCCTGTCTGTTCTATTCTGCCTAAATCACCTACCTCTGAAAAGTCTGCTCAGGACCACCTTGTCATATACAGAACCTCCCAGGTAAATGTCATGGCCTGGAAGTTTAAATAATTACCGTGTTGGACCTTAACATTGCACAGGAAAATAGGAGACAGCAAAAGCAGCATTGCCCCCTCAAAGTCCAGCAGTCATTTCTAAACACATTAGCATCTAGGATCCTAGTTAGCAATTCCTGCAAGAGATTTCAGAGGTGGCTGATTTGTAATTCCTTGTATTTGCTCTGTCAGGTCATAAGAATATCCACATGGGTGGGGGGGGAGGTTGAGTCACCTTGTTAGAGCTGATGAAAGTTAGATTTTTAAAAAATTCCACTTCAGAAGCATTTTTAAGTCAGAAAGTAGACCTGAGATATCCTCCAGCCCAAACCCTTCATGTATCAGATGAAGAAACCAACACCTAGAAAAGTTCTGTTGAAATGTGACAGACTAATATTCTTAATCACATCCCCCATCTTGAGAAATCCTTGGGATTAGTTTTTGAGTTTGAAAAAAGAGAGTAAAAGAATAGCAGACTGGCCTTCCAAAACCCAAGGTCAAGCAACCATATCCTTGTTCCAAAACACACAGGGAGCTGCTAAGATTAACATCCCTGACTGGAAACTGGAGCCCTGCCCATAATGTTGGGCAGGGTTGGTTTGAACCCTGTGACCCTGTGATCTCAGCCATGAGCTGAGGTCAAGCCTAGCCATAGTGCACATTGTTGAGGACTCAAGCAAGAATTTAAAGTACACATGGTCTAAGTCTTCAGAGTCAAGGTGTGTATTACCCAGGTGCCCTTATTGATATAGGTTTAACATTATGACCTACTCTGAGAGGTTTGTTTCTAACCTCAGGTTTACTAGTATAGAATCACTCATCTACCCTAGCTTCATTCTAACTTATCTCTGCCCCAATAAATCTCTTCTCTTCCTCCCCATCTTCTTAGAGATTTGTCCTCCTCTCTCTATTACGCCCATCTCCCATGCAACAAATTTCCCTCCCCATCTCCTTGAGAAAACTGCCCCCACCCTCTTTTTTCCCTTTCCCTCCTCCTCCTTTCTTTGTTAATAATGGCCTTCTTGGCTGGGTGCGGTGGCTTATGCTGTAATCCCAGCACTTTGGGAGGCCGAGGGCAGATCACAAGGTCAAGAGATCGAGACCATCCCAGCCAACACCATCTCTACTAAAAACTACAAAAATTAGCTGGGCATGGTGGCACGCACCTGTAGTCCCAGCTACTCGGGAGGCTGAGGAAGGAGAATTGCTTGAACCTGGGAGGCGGAGGTTGCAGTGAGCCAAGATTGCGCCACTGCACTCCACCCTGGCACCTGGCAACAGAGCAAGACTGTCTCAAAAAAAAAAAAAAAAATAGCCTTCTTTACCCTCCAGCCCTGCAATGCTACCCTCACCACACACACACACACACACACACACACACACACACACACACACACAC